>NC_086447.1:419757800-419937800 GCF_028390025.1 Pseudophryne corroboree | reverse complement strand
GCAGGTGAAATCAAGGTACCCCTCCTTCAACAAGGCCGGGGTTACTATTCCAAAATGTTGTGGTACCGAAACCAGACTGTTCGGTGAGACCCATTCTAAAATCGAAATCCTTGAACACTTATATACGAAGGTTCAAGTTCAAAATGGAATCGCTCAGGGCGATTATTGCAAGCCTGGAGAATTTCATGGTATCACTGGACATCAAGGATGCTTACCTGCATGTCCCTATTTACCCTCTTCACCAGGAGTACCTCAAAATTGTGGTACAGGATTGTCATTACCAATTCCAGACGTTGCCGTTGGTCTGTACCCGGCACCGAGGGTATTTACCAAGGTAATGGCCGAAATAATTATCCCGTACTTGGACGATCTCCTTATAAAGGCGAGGTCCAGGGAGCAGTTGTTCGTCGGAGTAGCACTATCTCGGGAAGTGCTACAACAGCACGGCTGGATTCTGAATATTCCAAAGTCGCAGCTGGTCCTATGACGCGTCTACTGTTTCTGGGTATGGTTCTGGACACAGAACAGGATAAAAAGGATTTCTCCCGGAGGAGAAGTCCAAGGAGTTGTCGTCTCTAGACAGAGACCTCCTAATACAAATACAGGTGTCGGTGCATCAATGCACGCAAGCCCTGGGAAAGATGGTAGCTTCTTACGAAGAAATTCCATTCGCCAGGTCCCATGCAAGGATATTCCAGTGGGATCTGTTGGACAAGTGGTCCGGGTCGCATCTTCAGATGCATCGGCGGATAACCCTGTCTCCAAGGGCCAGGGTGTCGCTGTTGTGGTGGCTGCAGAGTGCTCATCTTCTAGGGGGCCGCAGATTCGGCATACAGGACTGGATCCTGGTGACCACGGATGCCAGCCTTCGAGGCTGGGGAGCAGTCGCACAGGGAAGAATATATAGCGCCAGGTCAAGGGACCCTCAGGCGATAGCTGTGGACGCTCTGGTAACACCGTGGGTGTACCAGTCGGTGTATGTGTTCCCTTCTCTGCCTCTCTTACCCAGGGTAATGAGAATAATAAGAAGGAGAGGAGTAAGAACTATACTCATTGTTCCGGATTGGCCAAGAAGAGCTTGGTACCCAGAACTCCAAGAAATGATCTCAGAGGACCCATGGCCTCTGCCGCTCAGACAGGACCTGCTGCAGCAGGGGGCCTGTCTGTTCCAAGACATACCGCGGCTGCGTTTGACTGCATGGCGGTTGAACGCCGGATCCTGAAGGAAAAGGGCATTCCGGAGGAAGTTATCCCTACGCTAATTAAAGCTAGGAAAGAAGTGAACGCAAACCATTATCACCGCATATGGCGGAAATATGTTGCGTGCTGTGAGGCCAGGAAGGCCCCAAAGGAGGAATTTCAGCTAGGTCGATTTCTGCACTTCCTACAGTCAGAGGTGACTATGGGCCTAAAATTGGGTTCCATTAAGGTCCAGATTTCGGCTCTATCGATTTTCTTCCAAAAGTAGAACTGGCTTCACTGCCTGAAGTTCAGACTTTTGTTAAGGGAGTGCTGCATAGTCAGCCCCCGTTTGTGCCTCTAGTGGCACCGTGGGATCTCAACGTGGTGTTGGATTTCCTGAAGTCGCATTGGGTTGAGCCACTTAAATCCGTGGAGCTACAATACCTCACGTGGAAAGTGGTCATGCTGTGGGCCTTGGCGTCGGCCAGGCGTGTATCAGAATTGGCGGCTTTGTCATGCAAAAACCCTTATCTGTATTTTATATGGATAAGGCGGAATTGAGGACTCGTTCCCAATTCCTTCCTAAGGTGGTATCAGTTTTTCATGTGAACCAACCTATTGTGGTGCCTGCGGCTACTTGGGACTTGGAGGATTCCAAGTTACTGGACGTAGTCAGGGCCCTGAAAAGTATATGTTTCCAGGACGGCTGGAGTCAGGAAAACTGACTCGCTATTTATCCTGTATGCACCCAACAAGCTGGGTGCTCCTGCTTCTAAGCAGACTATTGCTCGCTGGATCTGTAGCACGATTCAACTTGCACATTCTGCGGCTGGACTGCCGCACCCTAAATCAGTAAAAGCCCATTCCACGAGGAAAGTGGGCTCTTCTTGGGCGGCTGCCCGAGGGGTCTCGGCTTTACAAATTTGCCGAGCTGTTACTTGGTCGGGTTCAAACATTTTTGCAAGAGTCTACAAGTTTGATACCCTGGCTGAGGAGGACCTAGAGTTTGCTCATTCGGTGCTGCAGAGTCATCCGCACTCTCCCGCCCATTTGGGAGCTTTGGTATAATCCCCATGGTCCTTACGGAGTCCCAGCATCCACTTAGGACGTCAGAGAAAATAAGATTCTACTCACCGGTAAATCTATTTCTCGTAGTCCGTAGTGGATGCTGGGCGCCCATCCCAAGTGCGGATTGTCTGCAATACTTGTTTATAGTTATTGCCTAACTAAAGGGTTATTGTTGAGCCATCTGTTGAGAGGCTCAGTTATATTTCATACTGTTAACTGGGTATAGTATCACGAGTTATACGGTGTGATTGGTGTGGCTGGTATGAGTCTTACCCGGGATTCAAAATCCTTCCTTATTGTGTCAGCTCTTCCGGGCACAGTATCCTAACTGAGGTCTGGAGGAGGGTCATAGTGGGAGGAGCCAGTGCACACCAGGTAGTCCTAAAGCTTTCTTTAGTTGTGCCCAGTCTCCTGCGGAGCCGCTATTCCCCATGGTCCTTACGGAGTCCCAGCATCCACTACGGACTACGAGAAATAGATTTACCGGTGAGTAAAATCTTATTATTTGCATTGCTATGTGACTATGCTTCTGCTGATTAAAATGATATGCAGCATGCCGATAGTCTGTGTGTGACTGCATACGTATGTAGCATTTCGTATGCAGATATAGTCACAATCACACACACAATATAGGCATGCCAGATATAATTTGAATCAGCAGAAGCTGCTTGTGCATCATAGTCGCATAGCAATGCAAATAAGATGTATTTTGGACAAAAAAAGGTGCCCGATGTTAGCAGAGCTGCCAGCTGACTCACAACAGGCATCTCCTGCTGCATGGCGTATTGAGGCAAGATTTATAAGGACACATCTGTATCGAGGCAGAGGTCACAGTGTTAGCAGCCGTGTGAGTGCTGTGTACAGGTGGGTTGGTTGTGCAATAGTGTGCATATGTGTAAAGGGCATTATGTGTGTAGTGTATAAATGCATTAATAATGTGCGGCATATGTGTAAGGGGCATTATGTGTATAAGCGCATTAATGTGCGGCATATGTGTAAGGGACATTATGTTTATAAGGACATTAATAATGTGTGTCATATGTATAAGGGGCATTACTGTGTGGTATTATGTGTATAAAGGCATTATGTGTGGCATTATGTGTATAAGGTGCTCTATTGTGTATACGTTATGTATAGAAAGGGCACTACTGTGTGGTAAACAGCAATATGGTGTGGTGTAATGTGAATAAGGAGCAATTCAGTGTGATGTAATGTGAATAAGGGGTACTACTCTGAGGAGTAACGTATGTAAGGTAAAGTAGGACTACTGTGATATGTAACGTAAATAAGAGACACTATCGCATGATATAATGTGAATAAACTTGCTCTGCTGAGCCCCTTCTCAGCAAGAACACTCCTCGTTTTGGGCTGCGCGCTGGATATGTGCACTGTTCCTTTTTAAAATTTCTCTGACGTCCTAAGTGGATGCTGGGGACTCCGTCAGGACCATGGGGATTAGCGGCTCCGCAGGAGACAGGGCACAAAACTAAAGCTTTAGGATCAGGTGGTGTGTACTGGCTCCTCCCCCTATGACCCTCCTCCAAGCCTCAGTTAGGTTTTTGTGCCCGTCCGAGCAGGGTGCAATCTAGGTGGCTCTCTTAAGGAGCTGCTTAGAAAAAGTTTTTAGGTTTCTTATTTTCAGTGAGTCCTGCTGGCAACAGGCTCACTGCATCGAGGGACTTAGGGGAGAGAAGTTCAACTCACCTGCGTGCAGGATGGATTGGCTTCTTAGGCTACTGGACACCATTAGCTCCAGAGGGAGTCGGAACACAGGTCTCACCCTGGGGTTCGTCCCGGAGCCGCGCCGCCGACCCCTCTTGCAGATGCTGAAGATTGAAGGTCCAGAAACCGGCGGCAGAAGGCTTTTCAGTCTTCATGAAGGTAGCGCACAGCACTGCAGCTGTGCGCCATTGTTGTCACACACTTCACACCAACGGTCACGGAGGGTGCAGGGCGTTGCTGGGGGCGCCCTGGGCAGCAATGTATAATACCTTATTCTGGCTAAAAATACATCACATATAGCCCCTGGAGGCTATATGGATGTATTTAACCCCTGCCAGGTCTCAGAAAAACGGGAGAAGAAGCCCACCGAAAAGGGGGCGGGGCCTATTCTCCTCAGCACACAGCGCCATTTTCCCTCACAGAAAGGCTGGTGGGAAGGCTCCCAGGCTCTCCCCTGCACTGCACTACAGAAACAGGGTTAAAACAGAGAGGGGGGGCACTTATTTGGCGATATGTATATATATATTAAAATGCTATAAGGGAAAAACACTTATATAAAGGTTGTCCCTGTATAATATAGCGTTTTTGGTGTGTGCTGGCAAACTCTCCCTCTGTCTCCCCAAAGGGCTAGTGGGTTCCTGTCCTCTATCAGAGCATTCCCTGTGTGTGTGCTGTGTGTCGGTACTTGTGTGTCGACATGTATGAGGACGATGTTGGTGAGGAGGCGGAGCAATTGCCGGTAATGGTGATGTCACTCTCTAGGGAGTCGACACCGGA
Source organism: Pseudophryne corroboree (assembly GCF_028390025.1). Taxonomy (NCBI): domain Eukaryota; kingdom Metazoa; phylum Chordata; class Amphibia; order Anura; family Myobatrachidae; genus Pseudophryne; species Pseudophryne corroboree. The sequence goes on along the minus strand of NC_086447.1, from coordinate 419,933,051 downwards.
ATGGATGGCTTATTTAAGGAATTACGTGATAATGTCAACACGCTGCAAGGTCGGTTGACGACATGAGACGGCCGGCAAACCAATTAGTACCTGTCCAGGCGTCTAAAACACCGTCAGGGGCGTTAAAACGTCCTTTTACCTCAGTCGGTCGACACAGACACGGACACTGACTCCAGTGTCGACGGTGAAGAAACAAACGTATTTTCCTTTAGGGCCACACGTTACTTGTTAAGGGCAATGAAGGAGATGTTAAATATTTCTGATACTACAAGTACCACAAAAAAGGGTATTATGTGGAGTGTGAAAAAACTACATGTGGTTTTTCCTGAATCGGATAAATTAAATGAAGTGTGTGATGATGCGTGGGTTTCCCCCGATAGAAAATTATTGGCGGTATACCTTTTCCCGACAGAAGTTATGGCGCGTTGGGAAACACACCTTAGGGTGGATAAGGCGCTCACACGCTTATAAAAACAAGTGGCGTTACCGTCTCCAGATACGGACGCCCTCAAGGAGCCAACTGATAGGAGGTTGGAAAATATCCTAAAAAGTATATACACACATACTGGTGTTATACTGCGACCAGCAATCGCCTCAGCCTGGATGGGCAGCGCTGGGGTGGCTTGGTCGGATTCCCTGACTGGAAATATTGATACCCTTGACAGGGACAGTATTTTATTGACTATAGAGCATTTAAAAGATGCATTTCTATATATGCGAAACTCTGGCATCAAGAGTAAGTGCGATGTCCATATCTGCCAGACGATGTTTCTGGACACGACAGTGGTCAGGTGACGCAGATTCCAAACGGCACATGGAAGTATTGCCGTATAAAGGGGAGGAGTTATTTGGGGTCGGTCCATCGGACCTGGTGGCCACGGCAACAGCTAGAAAATCCACCTTTTTTACCCCAAGTCACATCTCAGCAGAAAAAGACATAGTCTTTTCAGCCTCAGTCCTTTCGTCCCCATAATATCTGCCCAGGGATAGAGGTAAGGGAAGAAGACTGCAGCAGGCAGCCCATTCCCAGGAACAGAAGCCTTCCACCGCTTCTGCCAAGTCCTCAGCATGACGCTGGGGCCGTACAAACAGGTGCGGTGGGGGGTCGTCTCAAGAGTTTCAGCACGCAGTGGGCTCACTCGCAAGTGGACCCCTGGATCCTACAAGTAGTATCCCAGGGGTACAGATTGGAAATTCGAGACGTCTCCCCCTCGCAGGTTCCTGAAGTTTGCTTTACCAACGTCTACCTCCGACAGGGAGGCAGTATTGGAAACAATTCACAAGCTGTATTCCCAGCAGGTGATAATCAAAGTACCCCTCCTACAACAAGTAAAGGGGTATTATTCCACACTATATTGTGGTACTGAAGCCAGACGGCTCGGTGAGACCTATTCTAAATGGAGTCACTTAGAGCAGTGATAGCGAACCAGGAAGAAGGGGACTATATGGTGTCCCTGGACATCAAGGATGCTTTCCTCCATGTCCAAATTTGCCCTTCTCACAAAGGGTACCTCAGGTTCGTGGTACAAAACTGTCACTATCAGTTTCAGACGCTGCCGTTTGGATTGTCCACGGCACCCCGGGTCTTTACCAAGGTAATGGCCGAAATGATGATTCTTCTTCAAAGAAAAGGCGTCTTAATTATCCCTTACTTGGACGATCTCCTGATAAGGGCAAGGTCCAGAGAACAGTTGGAGGTCGGAGTAGCACTATCTCAAGTAGTTCTACGACAGCACGGGTGGATTCTAAATATTCCAAAATCGCAGCTGTCTCCGACGACACGTCTGATGTCCCTAGGGATGATTCTGGACACAGTCCAGAAAAAGGTGTTTCTCCCGGAGGAGAAAGCCAGGGAGTTATCCGAGCTAGTCAGGAACCTCCAAAAACCAGGAAAAGTGTCAGTGCATCATTGCACAAGGGTCCTGGGAAAAATGGTGGCTTCTTACGAAGCGATTCCATTCGGCAGATTTCACGCAAGAACTTTTCAGTGGGATCTGCTGGACAAATGGTCCGGATCGCATCTTCAGATGCATCAGCGGATAACCCTGTCTCCAAGGACAAGGGTGTCTCTTCTGTGGTGGCTGCAGAGTGCTCATCTACTAAAGTGCCACAGTTATGCATTCAGGACTGGGTCCTGGTGACCACGGATTCCAGCTTGAAAGGCTGGGGAGCAGTCACACAGGGAAAAAATTTCCAGTGAGTGTGATCAAGTCTGGGGACTTCTCTCCGCATAAATATACTGGAGCTAAGAGCAATTTACAATGCTCTAAGCTTAGCAAGACCTCTGCTTCAAGGTCAGCCGGTATTGATCCAGTGGGACAACATCACGGCAGTCGCCCACGTAAACAGACAGGGCGGCACAAGAAGCAGGAGGACAATGGCAGAAACTGCAAGGATTCTTCGCTGGGCGGAAAATCATGTGATAGCACTGTCAGCAGTTTTCATTCCGGGAGTGGACAACTGGGAAGCAGACTTCCTCAGCACGACCTCCACCCGGGAGAGTGGGGACTTCATCGAGAAGTTGTTTCCACATGATTGTGCACCGTTGGGAAAGACCAAAGGTGGACATGATGGCGTCCCGCCTGAACAAAAAACTGGACAGGTATTGCGCCAGGTCAAGAGACCCTCAGGAAATAGCTGTGGACGTTCTGGTAACACCATGGGTGTACCAGTCGGTGTATGTGTTCCCTCCTCTGCTTCTCATACCAAAGGTACTGAGAATTATAAGACGTAGAGGAGTAAGAACTATACTCGTGGCTCCGGATGGGCCAAGAAGGACTTGGTACCCGGAACTTCATGAGATGCTCACAGAGGACTCAGGGCCTCTGCCGATAAGAAGGGACTTGCTTCAGCAAGTACCATGTCTGTTCCAAGACTTACCGCGGGTGCGTTTGACGGCATGGCGGTTGAACGCCGGATCCTAAGGGAAAAAAGGCATTCCGGAAGAGGTCATTCCTACCCTGGTCAAAGCCAGGAAGGAGGTGACCGCACAACATTATCACCACATGTGGCGAAAATATGTTGCGTGGTGTGAGGCCAGGAAGGCCCCACGAAGAAATTTCAACTCGGTCGATTCCTGCATTTCCTGCAAACAGGAGTGTCTATGGGCCTCAAATTGGGGTCCATTAAGGTTCAAATTTCGGCCCTGTCGATTTTCTTCCAGAAAGAATTGGCTTCAGTTCCTGAAGTCCAGAAATTTGACAAGGGAGTACTGCATATACAACCCCCTTTTGTGCCTCCAGTGGCACTGTGGGATCTCAACGTAGTCCTGGGATTCCTCAAATCACGTTGATTTAAACCGCTCAAATCTGTGGATTTGAAATATCTCACATGGAAAGTGACCATGATGTTGGCCCTGGCCTCGGCCAGGCGAGTGTCAGAATTGGCGGCTTTGTCTCACAAAAGCCCATATCTGATTGTCCATTCGGACAGGGCAGAGCTGCGGACTCGTCCCCAGTTTCTCCCTAAGGTGGTGTCAGCGTTTCATCTGAACCAGCTTATTGTGGTACCTGCGGCTACTAGAGACTTGGAGGACTCCAAGTTGCTAGATGTTGTCAGGGCCCTGAAAATATAGATTTCCAGGACGGCTGGAGTCAGGAAAACTGACTTGCTGTTATCCTGTATGCACCCAAAAAACTGGGTGCTCTTGCTTCTAAGCAGACGATTGCTAGTTGAATGTATAGTACAATTCAGCTTGCACATTCTGTGGCAGGACTGCCACAGCCAAAATATATAAATGCCCATTCCACAAGGAAGGTGGGCTCATCTTGGGCGACTGCCCGAGGGGTCTCGGCTTTACAACTTTGCCGAGCTGCTACTTGGTCAGGGGCACACCCTGGCTGAGGAGGACCTGGAGTTCTCTCACTCGGTGCTGCAGAGTCATCCGCACTCTCCCGCCCGTTTGGGAGCTTTGGTATAATCCCCATGGTCCTGACGGAGTCCCCAGCATCCACTTAGGACGTCAGAGAAAATAAGATTTTACTTACCGATAAATCTATTTCTCGTAGTCCGTAGTGGATGCTGGGCGCCCATCCCAAGTGCGGATTGTCTGCAATACTTGTACATAGTTATTGTTACAAAAAAATCGGGTTGTTATTGTTGTGAGCCGTCTGTTCAGAGGCTCCTACGTTTGTCATACTGTTAACTGGGTTTAGATCACAAGTTATACGGTGTGATTGGTGTGGCTGGTATGAGTCTTACCCGGGATTCAATATCCTTCCTTATTGTGTACGCTCGTCCGGGCACAGTATCCTAACTGAGGCTTGGAGGAGGGTCATAGGGGGAGGAGCCAGTACACACCACCTGATCCTAAAGCTTTAGTTTTGTGCCCTGTCTCCTGCGGAGCCGCTAATCCCCATGGTCCTGACGGAGTCCCCAGCATCCACTACGGACTACGAGAAATAGATTTATCGGTAAGTAAAATCTTATTATAGGGGGTAGGAGCACCACAATGACGACTGCTATAGGTGAGGGGTGATGGTACTGGGAAAGGGGTTCAGGGTCAGAGGCGGAACTAGCGTCGGTACTGGGGGGCACCAGCCAAAATCTTGCCTACGGCATCATGTTGGTTAGGGCCAGCTATGCTCCCGCCCATAGTACTCCACATGCTGGGCAGAGTTTCGCAAAATGAACTGTTTGCATTGTGATGTCACAATGCAACCACATAATTTCGTGAAACTTCGCCCCCTGAGCAGAGTGGGAGGAGGGGGAGCAGGTAATAGCAGCCAGCAAGTGTTGCTGCGGGCATCCCGTGCATTTGCAGGGCTCGCCCACAGGTAGAAAAGGAACTGCCTCCACCAGCCCATCCTCTGTCCAGCCTCCATTGTCTTTGTGACCTCTATCCCACTTCATTCCCAGAGACATGACAAAGTGATTCAATTAGTATGTATGTTCAAACGTGTGTATGATTAGTTTATGGGGAAGACTTTAGGGCCCCCCTGTCTCAAATTCCCCGGGCCCACAATAGCCTTAATATGGCTCTGGTACAAGTAAGTCCACAGGCAAGAAGGAGCAGGCTGTAACATGGTAACATAGTATCTAAGGTTGAAAAAAGACAATTGTCCATCGGGTTCAACCTATTTGTAGTCTCCTATGCACGATTATTTTGTATAATATTTTGACTGAAGTTGCTGACTACCGTTCCGATTAACCCCTCTTTTTTTATAATAACCATAGTGCGTGACTATGCCTTGTAACCCTGGATATCCTTATCCATTAGGAATTTATCTAACCCATTCTTAAAGGTGTTGACTGAGTTGGCCATTACAACTCCCTCAGGCAGGGAATTCCAAACACGTATCGTCCTTACCGTAAAAAAGCCTTTACGCCGTATTGTGTGGAATCTCCTCTCCTCTAACCTGAGCGAGTGTCCACGAGTTCTCTGTGTTGATCTAACCAAAAACAGGTCCTGCGCAAGATCTGTATATTGTCCCCTTATATATTTGTAAATGTTGATCATGTCCCCTGTTAATCTCCTCTTTTCCAGTGTAAACATGCCTAGTCTTGCAAGCCTTTCCTCGTATTCCAGCGTCTCCATACCCTTAATTAGTTTGGTCGCCCGCCTTTGAACCTTTTCTAGCTCCAGGATATCCTTTTTGTAGTAAGGTGCCCAGAATTGTACACAGTATTCAAGGTGTGGCCTCACAAGTGATTTATATAACGGGAGTATAATACTCTCGTCCCTAGCATCAATTCCCCGTTTTATGCATGCTAATATCTAATTAGCCTTCTTTGCTGCAGTCCTACTTTGGGTACTACTGCTTAGTTTGCTATCTATGAGGACACCTAAGTCCTTTTCCAGTGCAGAATCCCCTAATTTTACCCCATTTAGTAGGTAGGTGTTATTTTTGTTCTTGTTACCACAGTGCATTACCTTACACTTGTCTGTATTGAAGCGCATTCTCCATTTCGCTGCCCAAGCTTCTAATTTAACTAAGTCATTCTGAAGCGACTCAGCATCCCCCTCTGCATTTATAACTTTACACAATTTGGTATCATCTGCAAAAATTGACACCATGCTCTCTAGACCTTCTGTTAGGTCGTTAATGAAAATATTGAACAATAGCGGTCCTAATACTGAGCCTTGCGGCACACCACTTAGCACTTCAGTCCAAGTTGAAAAAGATCCATTAACCACAACGCGCTGCTCCCTATTATCTAACCAGTTTTTGACCCAAGTGAATATTGTGCTTCCTAGCCCTGATTCTTGTAGCTTGTAGATAAGTCTCATGTGTCGTACAGTATCGAACGCTTTGGCAAAATCTAAAAAGATTACATCCACCTCTTTACCCTGATCTAGGTTTGCGCTTACTGTTTCATAAAAGCCAAGTAAGTTTGTTTGACAGGATCTGTCCTTCATAAACCCATGTTGATTCCTTTTAATGACCTTATTGACTTCAAGGAACTTCTGAATACTATCTCTTAGAATACCTTCCAATACTTTCCCCACTATAGATGTAAGACTAACTGGTCTATAATTACCTGGTTCAGCTTTACTTCCCTTTTTGAATATAGGCACTACTTCCGCTATACGCCAGTCTTTGGGAACCATACCTGATATTACTGAATCCTTAAAGATCAAAAATAGCGGTTTTGCAAGTTCAGAATGAAGCTCCATTAGAACCCTTGGGTGAATACCATCGGGACCTGGTGACTTATTAATCTTTAAATGTTTTAATCGGTCACAGACTACTTCCTCGCTTAAATAAGTGCCTATCAGTGGGATATTCTCATTATTGAGATTATGGGGTATATGCAATTAGCGGCGAATTGCGGCAAATTATCGCCGTTTTTTAATTCGACACAATTCGACAGGTGAATTCCGGCAGGTGGCTTCCGGAATTCACTATATTCAATGAAAAACGGATTCGACAGTCCCGCGGGCGAAAAACGGCCGATTTGCCGGATTTTGCTGCGATTTAAAAAAACGGGGAAAAACGGGAAAAAAACGAAAAAAAAATGGCGTGGGGTTCCCCCTCCAAAGCATAACCAGCCTCGGGCTCTTCGAGCTGGTCCTGGGTCTAAAAATGCGGGGACAAAATTGACATGGGATCCCCGTATTTTTAAAACCAGCACCGGGCTCTGCGCCTGATGCTGGTGCAAAAAATACGGGGGACAAAAAGAGTAGGGGTCCCCCGTATTTTATACACCAGCATCGGGCTCCACTAGCTGGACAGATAATGCCACAGCCGGGGGTCACTTTTATACAGTGCCTTGCGGCCGTGGCATTAAATATCCAACTAGTCACCCCTGGCCGGGGTACCCTGGGGGAGTGGGGACCCCTTCAATCAAGGGGTCCCCCCCCCCAGCCACCCAAGGGCCAGGGGTGAAGCCCGAGGCTGTCCCCCCCCATCCAAGGGCTGCGGATGGGAGGCTGATAGCCTTGAGGAAAATTTAAAGAATATTGTTTTTTCCAGTAGTACTACAAGTCCCAGCAAGCCTCCCCCGCAAGCTGGTACTTGGAGAACCACAAGTACCAGCATGCGGGAGAAAAACGGGCCCGCTGGTACCTGTAGTACTACTGGAAAAAAAATACCCAAATAAAAACAAGAGACACACACCGTGACAAGTACAACTTTATTACACACTGCCGACACACACATACTTACCTATGTTGACACGCCGACTGCCACAGTCTCCGACGATCCGCGGGTACCTGTGAAAAAAATTATACTCACCTGCCAGTGTCCAGAGATAAATCCACGTCCAGAGATAAAATCCTCGTACTTGGCAAAATAAAAACACGCACACCCGTACCAACGGACTGAAAGGGGTCCCATGTTGACACATGAGCACCCTTTCCCCAAATGCCGGGACATCACGTGACTCCTGTCACTGAGGTCCCTTCAGCCAATCAGGAAGCGCTACTTCGTGGCGCTCACCTGATTGGCTGTCTCGCGTCTGAGGTCAGACAGCGCCTCGCAAAGCCTCTCCATTACTTTCAATGGTGGGAACTTTGCCGTCAGCGGTGGGGTTACCCGCGGTCAGCCGTTGACCGCGGGTGACCCCACCACTAGCCGCAAAGTTCCCACAATTGAATATAATGGAGAGGCTTTGCGAGGCCCTGTCTGACAGCTCAGAAGCGCAGCCAATCAGCAGAGTGCAAGGAAGTTGCGCTCGCTGATTGGCTTAAGAGACCTTTCAGTGACAGCAGTCACGGGGGGGTCTCTCTGCATTCGTGGAAAGGGGTCCCATGTGTCAACATGGGACCCCTTTCAGTCCGCTGGTACGGGTGTGCGTGTTTTTATTTTGCCGAGTACGAGGATTTTATCTCTGGACGTGGATTTATCTCTGGACACTGGCAGGTGAGTATAATTTTTTTCACAGGTACCCTCGGATTGTCGGAGACTGTGGCAGTCGGCGTGTCAACATAGGTAAGTATGTGTGTGTCGGCAGTGTGTAATAAAGTTGTACTTGTCAAGGTGTGTGTCTCCTGTTTTCATTTGGGTATTTTTTTTCCAGTAGTACTACAGGTACCAGCGGGCCCATTTTTCTCCCGCATGCTGGTACTTGTGGTTCTCCAAGTACCAGCTTGCGGGGGAGGCTTGCTGGGACTTGTAGTACTACTGGAAAAAACAATATTCTGTCATTTTCCTCAAGGCTATCAGCCTCCCATCCGCAGCCCTTGGATGGGGGGACAGCCTCGGGCTTCACCCCTGGCCCTTGGGTGGCTGGGGGGGGGACACCCCTTGATTGAAGGGGTCCCCACTCCCCCAGGGTACCCCAGCCAGGGGTGACTAGTTGGATATTTAATGCCACGGCCGCAAGGCACTGTATAAAAGTGACCCCCGGCTGTGGCATTATCTGTCCAGCTAGTGGAGCCCGATGCTGGTGTATAAAATACGGGGGACCCCTACTCTTTTTGTCCCCCGTATTTTTTGCACCAGCATCAGGCGCAGAGCCCGGTGCTGGTTTTAAAAATACGGGGATCCCATGTCAATTTTTCCCCCGCATTTTTAGAACCAGGACCAGCTCGATGAGCCCGAGGCTGGTTATGCTTTGGAGGGGGGACCCCACGCCATTTTTTTCCAGGATTTTAACATTCCATTTAAAATATATATATATATTATTTTTAAAAATATATAAATAATACTTGTGCCTCCAAAAAAGACAAACCAAGTACCTAATCCCTTCTAATATAAATAGATATGCTATTATCAAAAAAAAAAACATGTTTAAATTTTTTTTTATTAGTTTCACCCACCAAAGTGTGGCGGATTGAAAATGTCGAATTTACTGTCTAAAAAGCACTGTTGTCGAATTTCCAAACTTCAATTGAATACACTTTGGTCGAATTGCAGCACTTGTATCATTGCAGAAAAGTCGAATTTGACAAAAGTCGAATTTCAAAAAGTTGAATTTTGAAAGTCCGTTTTTTGGACGGAAAGCACTGAATTGCATTGACGATTTTTTTTTTTTGGCGAAAAATTCCCGAAATTCGACAATTTCGGGAATTCGACCGCAATTGCATATACCCCTATATGTTAGTCCCTGAATTAAGTCCTCTCTAGTAAATACTGTTGAAAAAAACTAATTTAGTGTGTCCGCTATGTCATTATCATTTTTGCTTAAGACTCGCAACTTGTCTTTTAAAGGGCCTATACTCTCCTTCTTTAATCTCTTGCTATTAATGTATTTAAAGATTTTTTTTGGGGATTCGCTTTGCTTTCCTTTGCTACTAGTTTTTCAGTTTCTACTTTAGCCGCTCTTATTTCCTTTTTGCATATTTTGTTACATTCCTTATAGTGCTGAAATGACTTTGCTTCCCCGTCAGATTTGTATTTTTTAAATGCTCGCCTTTTCTTGCCCATAAATTCCTTAATCTTTTTGTTAAGCCACATCGGTTTATGATTTTTATTCCTTTTTTTGCTGCTCGTAGGAATAAATTTGAGTGTATTTTTAGCTAGCAGGAATTTTAGTACCTCCCATTTCTCCGTAGTATTTTTTCCTAAAAACAAACCTTCCCGTTCAATATCCCTGAAAAATACCCTCATCTTTTCAAAATTCGCTTTGCTAAAGTTTAGAGTCCTAGTTAAGCCAGTATAGGGCTGTTTATGGAAACTGATATTGAATGTGACCATATTGTGGTCGCTGTTTCCTATGGGTTCCCCTACTATAATACCTGATACCAAATCCCTATTGTTTGTTAATACCAGGTCTAAGATTGCATTGTACCTAGTTGGTTCCTCAATTAGTTGAACTAAGTAGTTATCATTAAGTGTGTTTAAAAACATATTGCCCCTAGCAGTATCACATGAATCGTTTTTCCAGTTTATCTCTGGATAGTTAAAATCTCCCATCACTACTATGTCTCCTACTCCTGTTGCTCTTTCAATTTGCTTTAGTAACAATTCCTCATCAGATACATTGATACCAGGCGGCCTATAGCATACACCCAATACTAACTTTTTTATTCCTTTTTCCCCGCATGCAATTTCTACCCATAATGTCTTGACAGTGTCTACAGTCCCCTCCTGAATATCTTCCCATATATCAGGTTTTAAAAACGGCTTTACGTAAAGACACACCCCTCCACCCTTTTTATTTAGTCTGTCTCTCCTAAACAGTGTATAGCCCTCTAGATTGACTGTCCAATCATGAGATTCATCCCACCAAGTTTCAGTAATGCCTATAATATCATACTGTTTGCTTGCTGCAAGTATTTCTAGTTCACCCTTTTTACCAGTAATGCTTCTGGCGTTTACATACATACAACTAAGTTAAGTATATTCCCTTGCGTTAGGGACATCTTTCACCTTATGTAGCAATGATGACCTGTAATCGTCATTGGTTAGTGCTTTGGTAAAATCTCTTTTAGTACCCATGTTAGTAACCTTACCACCTGCTCTTACCCTCCCCCCAACTTCTCCCCCATTTCGTTTACTACCGCCATCCCCACTATTCTCACTGCATGACCCGTAGTTTCTACCTAAACCCTCCCCCCAGGCTCCTAGTTTAAAATCTCCTCCAACCTTCTAACCATCCTTCCCCCCCCAGCACCGCTGCCCCCTCCTCAGTCAGGTGCAATCCGTCAAGACAAAAGAGACGGCACCTGACTGAGAAGTCCGCCCAGTGTTCCAGGAACACAAACCCCTCCTTCCTGCACCAATCCCTAAACCACACATTTACCTCCCTAATCTCCCTCTGCCTCCCTGGACTAGCACGTGGCACAGGTAATAATTCCGAGAATATTACCTTAGATGTCCTTGCCTTCAGTTTCTTTCCTAAGTCCCTATAGTCTTTCTTAAGGACATCCCACCTTCCGCTAACTTTGTCATTGGTGCCAATGTGCACCAAGACCGCCGGGTCTTTCCCAGCCCCTCCCAACAATCTATCCGGTCCGCGATGTGCCGTACCCGAGCACCCGGGAGACAACAGACTGTACGGCGATCACGGCCCCGGTAGCAGATTGCCCTATCTGCCTTCCTGATGATAGAATCCCCTACCACCACAATCTGACTAGGTACCTCACTATCTTTTATCCCAACCGCGCCAGAGGGACCGCTCCTCTGGATGCTAGAGGGAGCAGTCTCCTCCGGCACCATCATTTCTTCACTATCATCCTCCGATTCCTCGTCCAGTCGGGCAAATTTGTTCGGGTTTGATAGTTCGGAGATGTCGAGCCTCCCCCTCTTTTTCTTCCTTCTAACTGTGACCCAGCTGACTACCTGATCATCATCCTCTTCTACCAGTGACCCCTCCCGCAACTCCTCCACCGTTCTGTCTAAACTTCGCTCGAGATTGTGAATCTCCCTCAGTCGCGTAACGGTTTACTCTAGATCAGTTACTTGGGCTTCCAGGGCAACCGTTCGCACACACCTCGTGCAGATGTAATCACACTGGGCCGGTAGCTCCAGGTGTGCATACATCTTGCACAACATGCACTGAGTGAGGTCCCCAATCACAGACCCTCCCATATTGTTTGTAAAGTCTAACTCCCTGTTACTCTCAAAGAAAAAGCATATATGTGATATAGGAGTAGGTCTGTAGACTGAGGCAGAGAAGAACTGTGGTGTAATAAGTGAAGTCTGACCACCACACACTAGGCAAAGAACTTCAGAGTGCGATCGCTGTCAGTGTAGCGATCGGCTCTGAATTAGGCCCACAGTCACTTTGCATGAAATTCAATAGAATGGGTCCACACCCAGTGCCTACAATTGTCAGTCCTCCATATCAAATAATTTAATAAGTAGAAAATGTTTGAGCTGTAATAGTGCATTGTCCCTGAGTACCATATACTCACATATATTTAGATACACATATACAGATACGCAGTCTGTGCGGGAGATGTACTAAGCAGTAAAAATAATAGAAAAGTGAGCCAGTGGAGAAGATGCCCATGGCAACCAATCAGCTGCATACCTCCCAACTTTCCCGATTTATGCGGGACAGTCCTGTTTTTTTTGGGACTGTCCCGCTGTCCCACCCGCGGGCTGCAGTGTCGACAAACGGGAGTGTGACCCGCGATCGCGGCACTGCCACGAGGCCATGCCCCATTTCGTTTAGGTCAGTCCATTTTTTGGGCACGCGTGTAGGAGCCCCGCTTTGAGATGCACTGATGTTGGGAGGTATGCAGCTGCTATACACACACACACACACACACACACACACACACACACACACACACACACACACATACACACACACACACACTCTCTCTCTCTCTCTCTCTCTCTCTCTCTCTCTCTCTCTCACATCTGACATATACCAAAATAATTGGTTTCATAGGAACACAAACAAAAAATAAAATAAAAAATAAATAAATAAATTCAAGATATACAAAGTATCAGAATAAAAGCGCATAAATATAGATAAAAGATATGTGTATATCTTATCTTGGATAGAGGTCATCAAGGGTTAGCCAAACGCGTTTCGTCTATGATAGACTGATGAAGTCTATCATAGACAAAACGCGTTGGGCTAACCCTTGATGACCTCTATCCAAGATAAGATATACATATATCTTTTATCTATATTTATGCGCTTTTATTCTAATACTTTGTATATCTTGAATTTATTTATTTATTTTGTTTTGTGTTCCTATGAAACCAATTATTTTGGTATATGTCAGATGTGAATATTTTTAGAAACATTTCTTATTCTTTTTTATTGGCTCCTGTGATTATAATAAATTGTATATATATTCTTCATACACTGGGTACTATTCTTTTAAATAGCTGTATAAACACCGTTGGTCGCTTAGAACCCCTCAACATATATATATATATATATATATATATATATATATGCTCCGCCTCCCTCCCTCCTTGTTGTCAGTCATGTCCTCACCAAAGGAAAAGGGGTGGAGAGCGGACAGAGAAGTGGAGGTGAGCTGGGGTCAGAACAGGTAGCCTACGCTAATACCACAGTGGATGTTAGCACTGTGACCAATTAGGTGCACCACCAGTATGGGGTGATGGATCACAGTGGGGTCAAACATAGCGGCGGCTGTTGCTGGCAGGACCAGCAGCTGCAATGACATTTAAAAGAAGGACGTATCTTTCAGAGACATTCTTCATTTCTTTTGCTGAAGTGAGACTGGCGCCCTGGGCAGTTGTCTAATGGTAGTACTGGCACTGCCTGTCAGACATTATGCCCCTTTGAAAGCTGCCCATATGTTGATATAATGTGGATAAGGGTGTGTTTGGAATCTAAAACTTTCTAATTTGTTTTCAATGGAAAAAAAAAAATGACTATCTAATAAAGGGGTGGCTGTACACAGCTGCAAATGCTGCCATATATTCTGCAACCTTATGCAAATGCCGCTACATACTCTGACTTTATGCAAATGCCACTACATACTCTGACTTTATGCAATCGCTGCTACGTATTCTGTGACCTTCTACAAAAGGCGCAACTTTCTCTTTCATGCTGTACATCCGTGCAGCCGAATGTGCTAGGACTGAGATGCCCACTTTCAGCATCCGTGCACGCAGTAATAATGATTGGTGAGCCCTTAGATGCCTCCATCAATCGCAACATAGAAACTTGCACCAGGCTTATGGCAAGTTCAGCGTCTCCGTCTTACCAGGGCCTCCTATGCCTGAAGCTGTGGCTCTGTGAATGCACTTGCTTGCATTGACACTTCCGCAGTACTCCCTTAATACACCCACTGAATAGAGCATTTTTGTGTGCATTTCTAATCACCGCCCAGGAACACACATCACTTTCTCTTATGTCCTAGAGGATGCTGGGGTCCACATTAGTACCATAGGGTATAGACGGGTCCACCAGGAGCCATTGGCACTTTAAGAGTTTGAGAGTGTGGTCTGGCTCCTCCCTCTATGCCCCTCCTATCAGACTCAGTTTAGAAAATGTGCCCGGAGGAGCCGGTCACAACTAGGGTAGCTCTCCTGAGTTTTCCTAGAAAAGTTATTTTCTCTAACGTCCTAGAGGATGCTGGGACTCCATAAGGACCATGGGGATAGACGGGCTCCGCAGGAGACATGGGCACTTTAAGAAAGACTTTGACTCTGGGTGTGCACTGGCTCCTCCCTCTATGCCCCTCCTCCAGACCTCAGTTTGATACTGTTCCCAGAGGAGCTGGGTGCATTTCAGGAGCTCTCCTGAGTTTTCTGTAAGAAAGCATTTTTGTAAGGTTTTTTATTTTCAGGGGGCCTGCTGGCAACAGACTCCCTGCATCGAGGGACTGAGGAGAGAGAAACAGACCCACTTCTCTGAGTTTCAGGGCTCTGTTTCTTAGGCTACTGGACACCATTAGCTCCAGACGGAGTCAGAACACAGGTCTCACCCTGGAGTTCGTCCCGGAGCCGCGCCGCCGTCCTCCTCACAGAGCCGGAAGATAGAAGCCGGGTGAGTATAAGAGGAAAAGATCTTCAGAGGCGGCAGAAGACTTCATTGATCTTCACTGAGGTAACGCACAGCACTGCAGCTGTGCGCCATTGCTCCCATACACCTCACAAACGGCAGTCACTGTAAGAGTGCAGGGCGCAGGGGGGGGCGCCCTGGACAGCAATATAAACCTCTTATTTGGCAAAAGAGAGCATATATACAGCTGGACATTGTATATATGCATGAGCCCCCGCCAATTTTACACTTTTAGCGGGACTGAAGCCCGCCGCCGAGGGGGCGGGGCTTCTCCCTCAGCACTCACCAGCGCCATGTTTTTCTCCACAGCACCGCTGAGAGGAAGCTCCCCGGACTCTCCCCTGCTTATACCACGGTAGAAGAGAGGGTTTTAAAGAAGAGGGGGGCATATAATTCGGCGCAGATAATAATAACAGCGCTACGGGGTAAACATTAAATTGCTGTGTTTTTCCTGGGTCATATTGCGCTGGGGTGTGTGCTGGCATACTCTCTCTCTGTCTCTCCAAAGGGCCTTGTGGGGGAAGTGTCTTCAGAAGAGCATTCCCTGAGTGTGTGGTGTGTCGGTACGTGTATGTCGACATGTCTGAGGTAAAAGGCTCTCCTAAGGAGGAGATGGAGCAAATGTGTGTGTGTGGTGTCTCCGTCGACAACGCCGGCGCCTGATTGGATATGTGAAATTAAGTACTAAGACCACGCTCACTATCCAAAATAATAGACACTGATATCGACACTTTAATTAACACATCATTCTAAAAACATATAAATTCCAATATGGAAGAGAAACTGGTCAGTGACACAGCATGTGTCAACAATGGACAGAAACATTCACATTAAAAAAATCCACCCTCAAGAGAGGAACGGAAGCAATGGCTGATTACCGATTCCTGGTGAACTGACATGCATCAGTTCTAATGCGCATGTGAATCTCGGTGGTCTCTCCCAGCTGCAGCAGGGGGATCTCCCGGTCTCAGTATTCTCCAGGCGCCGGTTCAGTCCATGAGCATCAGTATCAACATGTGGGGGAAGAAAAGGCAAGGTACCCACGCGTTCCGACCCGCCTCGGGTCTTTCTCAAGGTCTGCTGCCAAAAGTAGAATGCCTCACTAGCTCCAATAGTCCTGATTATATCCCCACCCTCCGGATTCCATTGGTCCCAGCACAGCTGATCCCTATACACTCAATTACCTATATGTCCATGATCATTGTGTGCTAAGACCAGTTCCGTCTCTGTATATCACGCTGCCATAGCAACTCCAATCGGCAAGTTCTTACACTGGTCATGTGACCGTGGTCACGTGCACGTCCGTTCCCGTCGTCACGCACCCGGCGTATGTTGTCTGCTCCTGTGGCGTCCGGCCGTTGCCATCACAACCTCAGTCCCGTTCAGCCGGATGTAGACGAACATTACACAGACATGGCTCGTTCTCAGAGGCCGGTCACGTGACCATCACTATCGTCATTGTTCCGTCCCTCCTAGCATTTATTGTTGTCATGGAAATCCTCTTAGGGTCGTAAGAGAATTGTACTGTATACTTTCCACATATATATCAATTAGTGGACATCAGTTCAGTGTTATTTCATATCTAATAAAAGAATGAAGAAATTACTAACATATATGAAACTGTAGCGGGATGATAAATATAGCACATACCAGTTGACAAACCCTCCACCATGTATAGAGTAGGAAGGTTGGTGTATTACAGGTAAGTAGGAGAGAAAGGTACAGAATTCAAAAAGGGGACCTTTTTCAGACTAACAGTATCTTAGAATTGATCCTAATTTTGTGGTTTGGAGAACCACAAACCTAAAATTCAATTGAATATATTTAAGTAAAATGACTAGTATATAACGGGTTACCGAGGGACGTTGTCCGAGATCCACCAAAACAAGAAGGATGGTGGAAAGCAGGGCACCGCCCCTCTATAGGTTATTTTACAAGGGGGAGAGAAAAAAGGTCATCCCTAAATGGGTCGATATTGAAAAAGGGGGGAGGGACTAGAGGAACCATTTTATTTCGAATTCCAGATTCAGTCCCCCTGGCTGAAGGGTACCCAGTTCATAGATCATCTTCATTTCAGCTTTAGCCAGTTGTTGTGCTGAGTCCCGCCTTCGCCAGTGTCCCTTTACCCATCTTAGGCCTATGAATCTTTTTATTGCTTTGGTAGAGCAGTCATGATGTTTCCTGAAGTGATCTGAGAGAGCGTGTGTCTCTAGACCTCTTTTGATGTTTCTTATGTGCTCACCCCATCGCACTTTCAACGGTCTCGAGGTCCTCCCAATGTAAAAGAGATTACAATCGCACTCTATGGCATAAATGGCATTTTTTGTGTTGCAAGTGATGAAGTCTTTAATCTCAGATCTCTTCCCATTAATGGAGACTTCACTTGTTTTGCTTTGATCTTTTACTTCCCTACATGCAACACAATTCATACACCGGTGGAATCCTTTTGTTTTGATTCCTAGTCGTGTGGTAGGTGGTAATGCGCTACGAACAAGGCTATTACCCAAATTGGGTGCTTTCCTGTACACACATTTAACTCTCTGTGGGAGCTGTGATCCCAAAATCGGGTCCTTCTGTAGGATCCCCCAATGTTTCTTAAGAATTTTTTCAATAGTTTTTGATTGATCACTAAAGGTAGTTACAAAGGCCCACTGGTATCGTTTGTAACCAGGTAGGGTGGTGACAACTGCTCGCGTTAATGTAACTACATGAATCCGTGGGTTTCACATAATTTTTGGTGTGGATGTGATTCCCTTCTGTATAAATGGTTAAATCCAAAAAGTTTATACTTGTCCTACTCTTAGTGAAGGTCAGTTCAATATTCAGCGTATTTTGGTTCAGGTGCGTACAGAACTCGTGCAGGGATGTCTCATCTCCCTGCCAAACAAAAAGGACATCATCTATATATCTGGACCATGACACCAAGCCCGCCCCGAGCTGATGACCACTCCAGACATGTTCTGCCTCCCAACATCCCATGAAGATGTTGGCATAGCTCGGGGCGAACTTGGTGCCCATGGCGGTCCCGACTTTTTGTACTGACCTTCACTAAGAGTAGGACAAGTATAAACTTTTTGGATTTAACCATTTATACAGAAGGGAATCACATCCACACCAAAAATTATGTGAAACCCACGGATTCATGTAGTTACATTAACGCGAGCAGTTGTCACCACCCTACCTGGTTACAAACGATACCGGTGGGACAATTGAAGAGGGTTAGGAGAAACTGCTCGACTAGGGAAGTGTTCTCCGAACAAGCCAAGGAAATGCAAACTAAGTTCATATCCTGTGGATACAAAAGGGAGAAGGTTGTAGAAGCCACGAAGGAGGTCCATGAGATTGAGAGGAACCTCCTTTTGAGTAAAAATGTGGAACCACAGCCGAACGATAATCAGGGGGACTACCAGTGGGCCTTTGTAACTACCTTTAGTGATCAATCAAAAACTATTGAAAAAATTCTTAAGAAACATTGGGGGATCCTACAGAAGGACCCGATTTTGGGATCACAGCTCCCACAGAGAGTTAAATGCGTGTGCAGGAAAGCACCCAATTTGGGTAATAGCCTTGTTCGTAGCGCATTACCACCTACCACACGACTAGGAATCAAAACAAAAGGATTGCACCGGTGTATGAATTGTGTTGCATGTAGGGAAGTAAAAGATCAAAGCAAAACAAGTGAAGTCTCCATTAATGGGAAGAGATCTGAGATTAAAGACTTCATCACTTGCAACACAAAAAATGCCATTTATGCCATAGAGTGCGATTGTAATCTCTTTTACATTGGGAGGACCTCGAGACCGTTGAAAGTGCGATGGGGTGAGCACATAAGAAACATCAAAAGAGGTCTAGAGACACACGCTCTCTCAGATCACTTCAGGAAACATCATGACTGCTCTACCAAAGCAATAAAAAGATTCATAGGCCTAAGATGGGTAAAGGGACACTGGCGAAGGCGGGACTCAGCACAACAACTGGCTAAAGCTGAAATGAAGATGATCTATGAACTGGGTACCCTTCAGCCAGGGGGACTGAATCTGGAATTCGAAATAAAATGGTTCCTCTAGTCCCTCCCCCCTTTTTCAATATCGACCCATTTAGGGATGACCTTTTTTCTCCCCCCCTTGTAAAATAACCTATAGAGGGGCGGTGCCCTGCTTTCCACCATCCTTCTTGTTTTGGTGGATCTCGGACAACGTCCCTCGGTAACCCGTTATATACTAGTCATTTTACTTAAATATATTCAATTGAATTTTAGGTTTGTGGTTCTCCAAACCACAAAATTAGGATCAATTCTAAGATACTGTTAGGGTGCATACACACGGTGAGATTCGGACTTATCCGATTCTCACCGTGCGACAGGGGGCCGGGTCGGCACTTAGCCAGTATCGCAAGCACATAATAACTGTGCTTGCGATGCTGGCTATGTGCGATTTCAATCCTGACTATCTCTTCTATAGAGATAGTCAGGATTGACTTGCCTGCACAGCCTATTTTTTCTTCCGATGCCGACCGCGCGGGGCCGCGCATCGGCATCGGATCGGGATCGCAAGGTGACTGTCACCTTGCGATCTGCACTATATTTTCTTCCGATTCTGACTATATAGTCAGAATCGGAAGAAAATATCTTACCGTGTGTACACACCTTTAGTCTGAAAAAGGTCCCCTTTTTGAATTCTGTACCTTTCTCTCCTACTTACCTGTAATACACCAACCTTCCTACTCTATACATGGTGGAGGGTTTGTCAACTGGTATGTGCTATATTTATCATCCCGCTACAGTTTCATATATGTTAGTAATTTCTTCATTCTTTTATTAGATATGAAATAACACTGAACTGATGTCCACTAATTGATATATATGTGGAAAGTATACAGTACAATTCTCTTACGACCCTAAGAGGATTTCCATGACAACAATAAATGCTAGGAGGGACGGAACAATGACGATAGTGATGGTCACGTGACCGGCCTCTGAGAACGAGCCATGTCTGTGTAATGTTCGTCTACATCCGGCTGAACGGGACTGAGGTTGTGATGGCAACGGCCGGACGCCACAGGAGCAGACAACATACGCCGGGTGCGTGACGACGGGAACGGACATGCACGTGACCACGGTCACATGACCAGTGTAAGAACTTGCCGATTGGAGTTGCTATGGCAGCGTGATATACAGAGACGGAACTGGTCTTAGCACACAATGATCATGGACATATAGGTAATTGAGTGTATAGGGATCAGCTGTGCTGGGACCAATGGAATCCGGAGGGTGGGGATATAATCAGGACTATTGGAGCTAGTGAGGCATTCTACTTTTGGCAGCAGACCTTGAGAAAGACCCGAGGCGGGTCGGAACGCGTGGGTACCTTGCCTTTTCTTCCCCCACATGTTGATACTGATGCTCATGGACTGAACCGGCGCCTGGAGAATACTGAGACCGGGAGATCCCCCTGCTGCAGCTGGGAGAGACCACCGAGATTCACATGCGCATTAGAACTGATGCATGTCAGTTCACCAGGAATCGGTAATCAGCCATTGCTTCCGTTCCTCTCTTGAGGGTGGATTTTTTTAATGTGAATGTTTCTGTCCATTGTTGACACATGCTGTGTCACTGACCAGTTTCTCTTCCATATTGGAATTTATATGTTTTTAGAATGATGTGTTAATTAAAGTGCTTGTTTTTACGTTATCACACTATTCTTTGCTTTTCCCTCTATTTTCCGGTAATCAATTGATACGAACACTCCTTACCAGGAGATACTATCGGAGAGTAAGAGGTGGATTACCCCGTTACAAACGGGGCAGGCGCTGGTGAAGTAGTATCTTTTCTTCTTTTTTTACATTTGTCTCTGGGGTTGGGAAAGCCCCTCTTAAGATACTGCACAGACTAGCTGCCTATGCGCACTGTTGGGTACTATTCTAAACTGCTTTTCACTGATATCGACACGGAGTCTGACTCCAGTGTCGACTACGATAATGCAAAGTACAGCCAAAACTGGCAGAAAAGTATTCAATATATGATTATTGTAATAAAAGATGTTTTGCATATCACTGATGACTCATCTGTCCCTGACACGAGGGTACACATGTTTAAGGGGAGGAAAGCTGAGGTAAATTTCCCTCCTCTCATGAAGGAAAAGAGCGGGAATCTCCAGACAAGAAGCTGCAGCTTCCCAAAAAGAATTCTCAGGGAGTATCCTTTCCCTAATGGGGCCAGGATACGATGAGAATCTTCCCCTAGGGCATTGACACGTTTACCCAAAAAAGGTAGCGCTGACTTTACAGCTATCCTCAGGGATCCTGCAGATAGCATGCAGTAAAAGTACTTTGAAGTCCATTTACACACATTCTGGTACACTACTCTGACCGGCGATTGTGTCGGCATGGGTTTATAGCGCTGTAGCAGCGTAGACAGATACCTTATCAGCGGAGATTGAAACCCTAGATAAGGATACCATGTTATTGTCCCTAGTATGTGTATGTATGTATATGTATATATATATATAATGTAAAAGATGTCTTATTTTTATATATATATATATATATATATATATATATAAGACTTGCCCAAAGAGACGTTAGTCTACTGGGTTCTAGAGTCAACGCTATGTCGATTTCTGCTAGACGTGTCCTGTGGAACATGCAATGGACAGGTGATGCCGACTAAAAGAGGCATATGTAGTTGTTGCCTTACAAGGGTGAGGAATTCGTCTCCACGGCTACGGCAGGTAAATCAAATTTTTTGCCATATATTCCCTCACAATCTAAGAAAGCGCCTCATTATCAAATGCAGTCCTTTCATTCCAATAAAAGCAAGAGAGCACGTGGATCGTCCTTTCTTGCCAGAGGTAAGGGCAGAGGGAAAAAGCTGCACAACACAGCTAGTTCCCAGGAACAGAAGTCCTCCCCGGCCTCTGCTAAATCCACCGCATGACGCTGGGGCTCCCCTGAGGGAGTCAGCTCCTGTGGGGGCACGTCTTCGACTGTTCAGCCACGTCTGGGTCCACTCACAGGTGGATCCAGGGGCAATAGAAATTGTTTCCCAGGGTTACAAGCTGGAATTCGAAGAAGTGCCTCCTCGCCGGTTTTTCAAATCGGCCCTACCGAAACAACCCCTGGAAAGGGAGATAGAGTTACATGCGATTCACAAATTGTGTCTGCAACAAGTGGTGGTAGAGGTTCCCCTGCTTCAAAGAGGGCTGGGGTACTACTCAACTCTGTTTGTGGTTCCTAAACCGGACGGTTCGGTCAGACCCATTTTAAATTTAAAATCCCTGAACCTTTACTTAAAACGGTTCAAGTTCAAGATGGAATCACTCAGGGCGGTCATCGCCAGCCTAGAAGGGGGAGATTTTTGGGTATCTCTGGACATAAAGGATGCATACCTGCATGTCCCCATATATCCTCCTCATCAGGCATACCTGAGATTGGCGGTACAGGATTGTCATTACCAATTTCAGACGTTGCCGTTTGGGCTTTCCACGGCCCCGAGAATTTTCACCAAGGTAATGGCGAAAATGATGGTGCTCCTGCGCAAGCAGGGTGTCACAATTATCCCGTACTTGGACCATCTCCTCATAAAAGCGAGATCACGGGTGAAGTTGCTGAGCAGCGTATCACTTTCACTGAATGTGTTACAGCGACACGGCTGGATTCTCAATATTCCAAAGTCGCAGCTGAATCCTACAACTCGTCTGCCCTTCTTGGGCATGATTCTGGACACAGACCAGAAAAGGGTTTTTCTTCCGAAGGAAAAAGCGCAGGAACTCATGACTCTAGTCATGAACTTGTTGAAACCAAAACAAGTGTCAGTACATCATTGCACTCAAGTTCTGGGAAAGATGGTGGCAACATGCGAAGCCATTCCATACGGCAGATTCCATGCAAGGGCCTTCCAATGGGACCTATTGGCCAAATGGTCCGGGTCGTATCTGCAATTGCATCAGCGGATCACCCTGTCCCCCAGGGCCAGAGTATCTCTCCTGTGGTGGCTAAACAGTGCTCACCTTCTAGAGGGCCGCAGGTTCGGCATTCAGGACTGGATCCTGGTGACCACGGACGCGAGCCTCTGAGGTTGGGCAGCGGTCACACAGGGAAGAAATTTCCAAGGACTTTGGTCAAGTCAAGAGACTTGTCTTCACATCAACATCCTGGAACTAAGGGCCATATACAACACCCTACGTCAAGCGGAGATCTTACTTCGCAATCGACCAGTTCTGATCCAGTCAGACAACATCACCGCAGTAGCTCATGTAAACCGCCAAGACGGCACAAGGAGCAGAGTGGCAATGGCGGAAGCCACCAGAGTTCTTCGCTGGACGGAGAATCATGTAAGCGCTCTGTCAGCAGTGTTCATTCCGGGAGTGGACAACTGGGAAGCAGACTTCCTCAGCAGACACGATCTGCATCCGGGAGAGTGGGGACTTCGTCAGAAAGTCTTTGCGCAGATTGCAAGTCAGTGGGGACTACCCCAAATAGACATGATGGCATCCCGTCTCAACAAAAAGCTACAAAGGTATTGCGCCAGGTCAAGAGACCCTCTGGCGGTAGCTGTGGACGCCCTAGTGACACCGTGGGTGTTCCAGTTGGTATATGTGTTTCCTCCTCTTACTCTCATACCCAAGGTGTTGAGGATAATAAGAAAAAGAGGAGTGAGAACAATTCTCAGTGTTCCAGATTGGCCACGAAGGACCTGGTATCCGGATCTGCAAGAAATGCTCACAGAAGATCCGTGGCCTCTTCCTCTAAGGCAGGACTTGTTACAACAAGGTCCCTGTCTGTTCCAAGACTTACCGCGGCTGCGTTTGACGGCATGGCGGTTGAACGCCGGATCCTAGCGGAAAAAGGTATTCCGGATGAGGTCATTCCTACGCTAATAAAGGCTAGGAAGGACGTGACATCTAAACATTATCACCGAATATGGAGAAAATATGTTTCTTGGTGTGAGGCCAGGAATGCTCCTACGGAAGAATTCCACCTGGGCCGTTTTCTTCACTTCCTACAAACTGAAGTGAATTTGGGCCTAAAATTAGGCTCCATTAAAAGTTCAGATTTCGGCCTTATCCATTTTCTTTCAAAAGGAATTGGCCTCATTACCTAAAGTACAGACTTTTGTGAAGGGAGTACTGCATATTCAGCCTCCTTTTGTACCTTCGGTGGCGCCTTGGGACCTTAACGTGGTGTTAAGTTTCCTTAAGTCACATTGGTTTGAACCACTTAAGACAGTGGAGTGGAAATATCTCACCTAGACGGTGGTCATGTTATTAGCCTTGGCTTCGTCTAGGTGAGTTTCGGAATTGGCGGCTTTATCACATAAAAGCCCCTATCTGGTTTTCCATATGGATAGAGCGGAATTGCGGACCCGTCCTCAATTGCTGCCTAAGGTGGTCTCATCCTTTCATATGAACCAACCTATTGTCGTGCCTGTGGCTACACGTGACTTGGAGGATTCCGAGTCCCTTGATGTGGTCAGGGCTTTGAAAATTTACGTGGCCAGAACGGCTAGGATCAGAAAAACAGAAGCACTGTTTGTCCTGTATGCAGCCAACAAAGTTGGCGGCCCTGCTTCAAAGCAGACTATTGCTCGCTGGATCTGTAACACGATTCAGCAGGCGCATTCTACGGCAGGATTGCCGTTACCAAAATCGGTTAAGGCCCATTCCACTAGGAAGGTGGGCTCTTCTTGGGCGGCTGCCCGAGGGGTCTCGGCACTACAGCTGTGCCGAGCTGCTACTTGGTCGGGGTCAAACACCTTTGCAAAGTTCTATAAGTTTGATACCCTGGCTGAGGAGGACCTCCTGTTTGCTCAATCCGTGCTGCAGAGTCATGCGCACTCTCCCGCCCATTTGGGAGCTTTGGTATAATCCCCATGGTCCTTACCGAGTCCCAGCATCCTCTAGGACGTAAGCGAAAATAAGATTTTAAACCTACCGGTAAATCTTTTTCTCGTAGTCCGTAGAGGATGCTGGGCGCCCGTCCCAAGTGCGGACTACTTCTGCAGGACTTGTATATAGTTATTGCTTACATAAGGGTTATGTTATAGTTTCATCGGTCTTGGACTGATGCTATGTTGTTTTTCATACTGTTAACTGGGTAGTATATCACAAGTTATACGGTGTGATTGGTGTGGCTGGTATGAATCTTGCCCTTGGATTACAAAAATCCTTTCCTTGTACTGTCCGTCTCCTCTGGGCACAGTTTCTCTAACTGAGGTCTGGAGGAGGGGCATAGAGGGAGGAGCCAGTGCACACCCAGAGTCAAAGTCTTTCTTAAAGTGCCCATGTCTTCTGCGGAGCCCGTCTATCCCCATGGTCCTTACGGAGTCCCAGCATCCTCTACGGACTACGAGAAAAAGATTTACCGGTAGGTTTAAAATCTTAATTTTTAGAGTTTATTATTTTACAGGGAGGCTGCTGGCAACAGCCTCCCTGCAGCATGGGACTGAGGGGGGGGGAGCAGTGTCCGCCCTGCGGGGTCTGAGCCACTGTCTCTGCTGACTGGACACTGAGCTCCAGAGGGGTCTGATCGTTCTCCGCCACAGGGGACCGCTCGCCCCAGTAGCATGCCGCCACCCCCTTGCAGAGCTGAAAAATCTGTGGCGAGTGAGTCACCGACCCCCCCTAGCAAGCAGGGGATTGGTGTGAAGATGGCGGCACAGGGTAGGAGTGCAGCAGGGCCGGCTCTAGGCTTGTTCGAATAGAGCGGCCGCGCAGGGAGCCACCCTTAATGGGCGCCGCGCGCTGGCGCCGCCATATTCGAAGCTGGAGCCGGCCCTGTGTGTGCAGCATTGTCCCGTCCGTGTGTGCGCTATGCGCGCTGCCGGTGTCTAACGTCAGACGCCGGCGCCGCGCATAGCGCACACAAGTGGCCGCCCGCCCACCCGCACCCGGACCCTCACTCGGACCCTCACTCTCCCGCCCGCCAGCACTCCCGCCAGCACTCCTCCTCCCCCTCTCAGCGCCTCAGGTATTTGGTGGGGGGGGGTCGCACATTTATGGATCGCACTGTGGGGCCATTTATCTGGCACTGTGGGGGGCATTTCTGGCACACTGGGGGCATATCTGGCTCTGTGGGGGCATTTCTGGCACTGTGGGGGGCATATCTGGCTCACTGGGGGCATATCTGGCTCTGTGGAGGCATATCTGGCACTGTGGGGGCATTTATCTGGCACTGTGGGGGCATTTATCTGGCAATGTGGGGGCATTTCTGGCACAGTGGGGGCATTTCTGGCAATGTGGGGGCATTTCTGGCACAGTGGGGGCATTTCTGGCACCGTGGGGGCATTTCTGGCACACTGGGGGCATTTCTGGCACTGTGGGGGGCATATCTGGCACTGTGGGGGGCATATCTGGCACACTGGGGGCATATATGGCACACTGGGGGCATTTCTGGCACTGTCGGGGGCATATCTGGCACTGTCGGGGGCATATCTGGCACTGTCGGGGGCATTTATCTGGCACTGTCGGGGGCATTTATCTGGCACTGTGGGGGCATTTATCTGGCACTGTGGGGGGCATTTATCTGTCACTGTGGGGGGCATTCATTTATCTGGCACTGTGGGGGGCATTCATTTTTCTGGCACTGTGGGGGGCATTCATTTATCTGGCACTGCAGGGGGACGGGACATTTATCTGTGCACTGTGAGGGGGCATTAATGTATCTGGCACTGTGGGGGCATTTCTGGCACTGTGGGGGCATATTTGCGCTGTGGGGGCATTTATGTATCTGCACTGTGGGGGCATGTATGTATCTGGCACTGTGGGGGCATTTCTGTATCTGGCACTGGGGGGGCATATCGGCACTGTGGGGGTATTTATGTATCTGGCACTGTGGGGGTATATCTGCACTGTGGGGGCACTTATTTATCTGGCACTGGGGGCATTTATTTATCTGGCACTGTGGGGGGCATTTATTTATCTGGCACTGTGGGGGCATATCTGGCACTGGGGGCATTAATGTATCTGGCACTGTGGGGGCATATCTGGCACTGGGGGTATTAATGTATCTAACACTGTGGGGGGCAATAATGCATCTGGCACTGTGTGGGCACTTATGCATCTGGCACTGGGGGCATTTATGCATCTGGCAATGTGTGGGCATTTATGTATCTGGCCCTGTGGGGGCATATCTGGCACTGTGGGGGCAATTTTATATATGGCACTGTGGGGACATATCTGGCACTGTGTGGGCATTTTTATATCTGGCACTGTGGGGGCACTTATGTATCTGGCACTGTGTGGGCACTTATGTATCTGGCACTGTGGGGGCATTTATGTATCTGGCACTGTGGGGGCATATCTGCACTGTGGAGGCATTTATGTATCTGGCACTTTGGGGGCATTTATGTATCTGAACTGTGGGTGCATATCTGGCACTGTGTGGCCATTTATGTAGCTGGCACTGCTGGGGGGCATGTCACGTGTAGCTGGCACTGCTGGGGGGGGCATGTCGCGTGTAGCTGGCACTGCTGGGGGGGGGCATGTCGCGTGTAGCTGGCACTGCTGGGGAGCATGTCGCGTGTAGCTGGCACTGCTGGGGGGCATGTCGCGTGTAGCTGGCACTGCTGGGGGGCATGTCACGTGTAGCTGGCACTGCTGGGGGGCATGTCACGTGTAGCTGGCACTGCTGGGGGGCATGTCACGTGTAGCTGGCACTGCTGGGGGGCATGTCACGTGTAGCTGGCACTGCTGGGGAGCATGTCATGTAGTGTTCCCGCTAGGCGTCTGTGGCTAGGCAATGTGTCTCAGTGCTCTCCCTGGTGCAATGCGTCTCAGTGCTGTGCCTGGCGCAAAGTGTATAGGAGGTTCTACCTGGTGCAGTGTGTATTAGCTGCACTACTGTGTGGTGTAATGCAAATTGCCACTATTATGTGGCCACGTACCTTCCCCACGAAGTAACTCCCCTTAATTTTTGCTGCGCGCCTTCGGCGCGCACTGTCCATTCTTTGACATATAGGTATGGGAACAACAAGCAGTATGTACATCATTTTGCCCTCCTAACTTAAAAATGTGCCCTCCCTGTGATCAGCACCATGCCCTAAAAAGTGAACACTATCATGTGTAGCTGGCACTGCTGGGGGGCATGTCATGTGTAGCTGGCACTGCTACGGGGCATGTCATGTGTAGCTGGCACTGCTGCGGGGCATGTCATGTGTAGCTGGCACTGCTGCGGGGCATGTCATGTGTAGCTGGCACTGCTGCGGGGCATGTCATGTGTAGCTGGCACTGCTGCGGGGCATGTCATGTGTAGCTGGCACTGCTGGGGGGCATGTCATGTCTATCTGGCACTGCACATTATGTGTATCTGGCACTATACTGGAGACATTGTGTGTAAGGAACACTACTGTGGCTATGTGTAAGGCTGCTAATTGTGTGAAAATATGTTTATAGTTCGATGATATGAAGTTATGAGGCCACGCCCACTTTTCCAGAGGCCACGCCCACTTTTACGGGGACGCGCGCGCGCCTTCGGCGCGCGCATGGGGGGGGGGGGGCGCTTTTACATTTTCTCGCTCAGGGTGCTAGTAGGCCTGGAGCCGGCCCTGGAGTGCAGTATTTATTGCGCTCCGGGGTTGGCTCAGCGGTACATGGGGCACCCTGAGCCAGCGCAGACACCCTACACTGGTCCAGAAGCCTGTTGGGGTCCACGGATCTCAGCCAGCACTAATTCCTCAGGCCAGTATAATCCATGAAGAGCGGGAAGACAGCGCCATTAAGGGGGTGGAGCTTCTCAGAGCGGACCCAGCAGTGTTTCAGCCCCATTTTCCTGTCTGCACAGCGCTGAGAAGGAGAAACAGGTCCCTCCACAGCAACTCCAGCTTTCTGTACATGGTACCAGGGGGTTGTAGAAGGGGGGGGGGAGGCTGTAATACGACTGTGTGTCCTATTAAGGTGCACAGTCAGCGCTGACAAGGGATCTACCTTGGGTATAAGCGCTGTGTGTGGGCTGGCTCCAATCTCTGTGTCTCTCTTACCATTCTTGGGGGGAAGGGGGGGACTCTGTCTGCCCCCACGTCTGTGTGTGTGTGTGTGTGTGTGTGTGTGTGTGTGTGTGTGTGTAGAGTGTTTGGTGGTCTCCTTTAGCTATGTCCAGGGACACTGTGTCATATGCTGCAGAGGATTTATCCTTCCAGGATGATCCCATTCCATGTAATCAGGCTAGCACTGGTTTAGCACAGATACCAGCAAGGGAGCCTGAGTGGTTTTCCTCTATCAAATTTTGGATTTCTCAGATTTTTGACAGGGTTGCAAATAATGAATCTGCAACCAAGGTATTACAGAGATCTATGGCAGTATGGCCGGTTTCTGGTACCTCAGGACGCTCCGCTATATCCCCCCCATAAGCGTGCACTTGTGCATGTCACACAGGAACGACACGGATACTGATTCTGACACCACAGACGGTGATGGGGATGTGTTGCGGTGGTCCGCATCTTTTGCAAAGGGGGTGCAATTGTTGATAGAGGCTATCAGAGATGTGTTGAATGTTAATGATACCACACCTGGCCAGGTTGAGGAGGCCTTTTTCACTGAAAATAAAAAAGCCTCGCTAACCTTCCCTGCGTCAAAGGAATTGAATGCTATATTTGAGAAAGCATGGGTAAACCCTGAGGAAAAAAAATTCCAGGTCCCTAAAAGGGTCCAGGTGGCATTTCCTTTCCCTGAGGAGGATAGGGAAAAAAAGGAAAACCCGCCGATTGTTGACGCATCTGTGTTCAGACTCTCAAAGAAGGTGGTTTTGCTTGTTCCAGGATCTACCGCCTTAAAGGAGCCGGCTGATAGAAAAATTGATAACACACTTAAATCAATGTACACTGCTTCAGGGGCCATATTACGTCCCACTATTGCTACTGCATGGATTGCAAAAGCAATAGTAAAGTGGTTGGCTACTTCACTTGAGGATTTGGATACGATGGATAGAGATGATGTTGCATTATATTTACGCAACATACATGATTCAGCATGTTTTATGATAGAATCCATGAAAGACCTGGGTTCCATGGCTGCTGGAATCTCTTCCATGTCTGTTTCAGCTCGACGGGGACTGTGGCTGCACTAGTGGTCGGCCGACGCGGAATCCAGAAAGAGTGTGGAATCCCTACCCTATACAGGTCATGCTCTCTTTGGGGACATGGATATCCACGGCTACAGCTGGTAAGTCTCCGTTTCTTCCCTCCGCAGCACCTGCTCCGAATAAATCCTTCTCTTCATCTGCAACGCAGTCCTTTCGGCCTAACAAGCCTAGAAAGGCCAGACTGTCCAATACCTTTTTTAGGGGAGGTCGAGTTAAGCCCAAGAAACCTGCCGCCGCATGTTCCCAGGACCAAAAGATTGCTTCAGGTATGCCAAAGTCCATGACGGTGGACCGCGTGGCCTGGAGGTGGGGCCAGTCGGAGCAAGACTCAGACAATTCAGTCACATCTGGGTATCGTCTGTCCTTTATCCCTGGGTGATAGATATTGTGTCCCATGGATACAGACTGGAATTTCAAAATCTCCCTCCTCACCGATTTTTCAAATCAGGCTTGTCAGTTCTACTGGCAGACAGAACTGTACTACAGGCAGCTGTCCAGAAGTTGGTGTAGGCACAGGTCATTGTACCAGTTCCTCCTCATTTTATTCAAGGAAATAACAGATCTTTGGGGATTACCCCAAATAGACATGATGGCCTCTCGTCTTAACAAGAAGCTTCAGCGTTATTGTTCCAGGTCGAGGGACCCACAAGCAGTGGCAGTGGACGCCCTGGTGTCTCCATGGGTGTTCCAGTCAGTGTACGTGTTTCCACCACTCCCACTCATCCCAAGAATCCTAAAGCTCATAAGGAGAACAAGGGTTCGAGCGATCCTCATTGCCCCAGACTGGCCAAGAAGGGTTTGGTACGCGGAACGTCTGAATCTACTGCAAGAAGATCTGAGGCCTCTTCCTCTTCGGGAGGACCTGCTGCAGCAGGGGCCGTTCGCCTATGAAGACTTACCGCGGCTACGTTTGACGGCATGGAAGTTCAGCGCCTGATTCTTGTTCGGAAGGGCATTCCGAAGAAGGTCATTCCTACCCTGATACAGGCTAGGAAAGGGGTAACATCTAAACATTACCATCGTATTTGGAAGAAATATGTTTCTTGGTGTGAATCCAAGAAGTTTCCTATGGTGGAGTTTCAAAACAAAACAGTACACATTTTCCATGTCACCCAGCAGGGACACAGGTTTATCGCTGATAGTCACATTTTTCAGATTTACAGGTGACCTGGAAAACGTGAACTGTTTGAGGTCCAGAGAACAGAGTTTGAGAACCTACGTACTATACTGTACTTTGGTACTCCTATAATGGCCACTCTTTAGTCGGATGACCACACCAATCCCAGCAATTGGTCACATCCCTTAGTGTGCCTCTGTGATTACATTCCCCTTGTGAGCTCTGTTGGAGTAGAGTGCACTCAGTACCTTGTATCCTGTGTATACATTACACTGGGTGTGCATCCTCTAGTGTTTACCCTCTAGTGCTGGAGCGTGTGTGTGTGTATATCTATGTATGTATGTATATATATATATCTATGTATGTATGTGTGTATATATATATATATATATATATATATATATATATAAAATTACAGAGGTCTAAGTGGGCCGGTATGAAGCGGTATGGCATACCGGCACTTCATGTCCACTGATCAGGAAGTGTTTTTGTTTTTTTAATGAAAAAGAGTGCCGCAGGAGGCGGGGGAAATGGCCAGCCTGCTGCACTTACAGAATGCGGCTCCCGTCTCTGGCCGGTACACCTGGCTCTCCTTTCCACGTGGTTTGAGCCTGGGTCTTGTCCCTGCCTCCACCCCGTCGGGCGTCCACATGTGGTGCGCCCGGCTGTCTTCACTGCTGCCGCCGGAGTCCCTGTACCTGCCACCACGGACTAGTAGGCAGCTGGCTTTAATATTAAATTACAATCCCCAGTATGTCCCTATCCCATTCTGCCCCCCACTCACTCTGTACCCCCCACTCACCCTGCGTCCTTTCACACCCTGCACCCCACTCTCACCCTGCACCCCACTCTCACCCTGCATCCTCAACCACCCTTAACCCCCCACTCACACTGCGTCCTCTCCCACCCTGCATCCTCTCCCATCCTGCATACCCCACTCACCACCTGTCCTCTCCCACCCTGCACCCCCCACTCACCCTGTGTCCTCTCCCACCCTGCACCCCCACTCACCCTGCGTCCTCTCTCATCCTGCACCCTCTCCAACCTTGCACCCCACTCTCACACTGTACCCTCTCCCACCTTGCACCCCACTCCCACCCTACACCCTCTCCCACCCTGCAACCCACTCTCACCCTGCACCCTCTACCAACCTGCACCCCACTCTAACCCTGCGTCCTCTCCCACCCTGCACCCCCCACTAACACTGCGTCCTCACCCACCCTGCAACCCACGCTCACCCTGCACCCTCTCCCACCCTGCACCCCTCTTTCACCCTGCGTCCTCTCTCACCCAGCACGCCACTTACACCCAGCGTCCTCTCCCACCCTGGACCCTCTCCCACCCTTCACCCTACTCCCACCCTGCCCTCCACTCTCACCCTGCACCCCACTCTCACCCAGCACCCTCTACCACCCTGCACTCCCCACTCACACTGCGTCCTCTCCCACCCTGCACCCCCCACTCACCCTGTGTTCTCTCCCACCCTGCACCCCACTCTCACCTTTCACTCTGCACCCTACTCTCACCCTGCACCCCACTCTCACCCTGCACCCCATTCTCACCCTGCCCCCTCTCCCACCCTGCACCACACTCTCACCCTGCACCCCCACACACCCTGCACCCTACTTTCACCCTCTCCCACCATGCACGCCCCACTCACCTTGTGTCCTCTCCCACCCTGCACTCCCCACACACCCTGAGTCCTCTCCGAACCCTGCACCCCCCACTCACCCTGCGTCCTCTCCCACCCTGCACCCCACTCTTACCCTGCAACCTCTCCCACCCTGTAACCCACTCTTACCCTGCAGCCTCTCCCACCCTGCACCTCACTCTCACACTGCACCCTCTTTCACCCTGCAACCCACTCTCATCATGCACCCTCTACCACCCTGCAACCCACTCTCACCCTGCACCCTCTCACACCCTACACCCTGCACCCCACTGTCACCCATCATCCTCTACCACCCTTCACCCCACTCTCACCCTGCGCCCTCTCCCGCCCTGCAACCCACTCTCACCCAGGGTCCTCTCTCGCCCTGCACGCCACTCTCACCCAGCGTCTTCTCCCACCAAGCACCCCACTATCACCCTGTGCCCTCTCCCACCCTGCATCCCACTCTCACCCTGCGCCCTCTCCCACCCTGCACCCCACTCACCCCCTGCGCCCTCTCCCACCCTGCACCCCACTCACCCAGCATCATCTTCCACCATGCACCCCACTCTTACCCTGCACCCTCTCCCACCCTGCACCCCACTTACCCTGCATTCTCTCCCACCCAGAAACCACCACTTCCCCTGTCCCTCTTCACAATATTTCCTCCTCCCTCCCTGCATCCCCCTTCTCACCTGGTGCCCCTCTCCCATCCTGCGTCCCCCTCTTCCTCTGTCCCTCTCCCCAATATATCCTACTCAACCCTGCTTCCCCTCTCTCACCCAATACCCCCCCAATATGTCCTCCTCCCACCCTCCATCCCACCTCTCACCCAATACCGCCCCCCTCAGTCCTTCCTCCACCATGTGTCCTTCCTCTCATCAAGTGCCTATTAAGACCACGCCCCTTGTGATTGGCCACACCCATTTTTTTTTACTGCGCACGCCACAACAGTACACCCTGGGGTGGGCACTATACCCCTTTCAATTTTCCATACCCCCACTTCAAAATTCCCACTTCGACTATTGTGTGTGTGATATATATATATACAGTGCTCAAAAAAATAAATGGAACACTAAAATAACACATCCTAGATCTGAATGAATAAAATATTCTTATAAAATACTTTGTTTTTTTACATAGTTGAATGTGCTGACAACAAAATCACAGAAAAATTATCAATGGAAATTAAATTTATTAACCCATGGAGGTTTGGATTTGGAGTCGCCCTCAAAATTAAAGTGGAAAAACACACTACAGGCTGATCCAACTTTGATGTTATGTCCTTAAAACAAGTCAAAATAAGGCTCAGTAGTGTGTGTGGCCTCCACGTGCCTGTATGACCTCCCTACAACCCAAACAAGTGGCTCAGGTAGTGCAGCTCATCCAGGATGGCACATCAATGCGAGCTGTGGCAAGAAGGTTTGCTGTGTTTGTCAGCGTAGTGTCCAGAGCATGGAGGCGCTACCAGGAGACAGGCCAGTACATCAGGAGACGTGGAGGAGGCCGTAGGAGGGCAACAACCCAGCAGCAGGACCGCTACCTCTGCCTTTGTGCAAGGAGGAACAGGAGGAGCACTGCCAGAGCCCTGCAAAATGACCTCCAGCAAGCCACAAATGTGCATGTGTCTACTCAAACAATCAGAAACAGACTCCATGAGGGTGGTATGAGGGCCCGACGTCCACAGGTGGGGGTTGTGCTTACAGCCCAACACCGTGCAGGACGTTTGGCATTTGTCAGAGAACACCAAGATTGGCAAATTCGCCACTGGCGCCCTGTGCTCTTCACAGATGAAAGCAGGTTCTCACTGAGCACATGTGACAGATGTGACAAAGTCTGGAGATGCCAAGGAGAATGTTCTGCTGCCTGCAACATCCTCCAGCATGACCGGTTTGGCAGTGGGTCAGTAATGGTGTGGGGTGGCATTTCTTTGGGGGGCCGCACAGCCCTCCATGTTCTCGCCAGAGGTAGCCTGGCTGCCATTAGGTACCGAGATGAGATCCTCAGACCCCTTGTGAGACCATATGCTGGTGCGGTTGGCCCTGGGTTCCTCCTAATGCAAGACAATGCTAGACCTCATGTGGCTGGAGTGTGTCAGCAGTTCCTGCAAGACGACGGCATTGATGCTATGGACTGGCTCGCCCGTTCCCCAGACCTGAATCCAATTGAGCACATCTGGGACATCATGTCTCGCTCGATCCACCAATGCCACGTTGCACCACAGACTGTCCAGGAGTTGGCAGATGCTTTAGTTCAGGTCTGGGAGGAGATCCCTCAGGAGACCATTCGCCACCTCATCAGGAGCATGCCCTGGCATTGTAGGGACGTCATACAGGCACGTGAAGGCCACACACACTACTGAGCCTCATTTTGACTTGTTTTAAGGACATTACATCAAAGTTGGATCAGCCTTTAGTGTGTTTTTCCACTTTAATTTTGAGGGTGACTCTAGAGATGAGCGCCGGAAATTTTTCGGGTTTTGTGTTTTGGTTTTGGGTTCGGTTCCGCGGCCGTGTTTTGGGTTCGACCGCGTTTTGGCAAAACCTCACCGAATTTTTTTTGTCGGATTCGGGTGTGTTTTGGATTCGGGTGTTTTTTTAAAAAAACCCTAAAAAACAGCTTAAATCATAGAATTTGGGGGTAATTTTGATCCCAAAGTATTATTAACCTCAAAAAACATAATTTACACTCATTTTCAGCCTATTCTGAACACATCACACCTCACAATATTATTTTTAGTCCTAAAATTTGCACCGAGGTCGCTGTGTGAGTAAGATAAGCGACCCTAGTGGCCGACACAAACACCGGGCCCATCTAGGAGTGGCACTGCAGTGTCACGCAGGATGGCCCTTCCAAAAAACCCTCCCCAAACAGCACATGACGCAAAGAAAAAAAGAGGCGCAATGAGGTAGCTGACTGTGTGAGTAAGATTAGCGACCCTAGTGGCCGACACAAACACCGGGCACATCTAGGAGTGGCACTGCAGTGTCACGCAGGATGTCCCTTCCAAAAAACCCTCCCCAAACAGCACATGACGCAAAGAAAAAAAGAGGCGCAATGAGGTAGCTGTGTGAGTAAGATTAGCGACCCTAGTGGCCGACACAAACACCGGGCCCATCTAGGAGTGGCACTGCAGTGTCACGCAGGATGTCCCTTCCAAAAAACCCTCCCCAATCAGCACATGATGCAAAGAAAAAGAAAAGAAAAAAGAGGTGCAAGATGGAATTATCCTTGGGCCCTCCCACCCACCCTTATGTTGTATAAACAAAACAGGACATGCACACTTTAACCAACCCATCATTTCAGTGACAGGGTCTGCCACACGACTGTGACTGATATGACGGGTTGGTTTGGACCCCCCCCAAAAAAGAAGCAATTAATCTCTCCTTGCACAAACTGGCTCTACAGAGGCAAGATGTCCACCTCATCTTCACCCTCCGATATATCACCGTGTACATCCCCCTCCTCACAGATTATCAATTCGTCCCCACTGGAATCCACCATCTCAGCTCCCTGTGTACTTTGTGGAGGCAATTGCTGCTGGTCAATGTCTCCGCGGAGGAATTGATTATAATTCATTTTAATGAACATCATCTTCTCCACATTTTCTGGATGTAACCTCGTACGCCGATTGCTGACAAGGTGAGCGGCGGCACTAAACACTCTTTCGGAGTACACACTTGTGGGAGGGCAACTTAGGTAGAATAAAGCCAGTTTGTGCAAGGGCCTCCAAATTGCCTCTTTTTCCTGCCAGTATAAGTACGGACTGTGTGACGTGCCTACTTGGATGCGGTCACTCATATAATCCTCCACCATTCTATCAATGTTGAGAGAATCATATGCAGTGACAGTAGACGACATGTCCGTAATCGTTGTCAGGTCCTTCAGTCCGGACCAGATGTCAGCATCAGCAGTCGCTCCAGACTGCCCTGCATCACCGCCAGCGGGTGGGCTCGGAATTCTGAGCCTTTTCCTCGCACCCCCAGTTGCGGGAGAATGTGAAGGAGGAGATGTTGACAGGTCGCGTTCCGCTTGACTTGACAATTTTGTCACCAGCAGGTCTTTCAACCCCAGCAGACCTGTGTCTGCCGGAAAGAGAGATCCAAGGTAGGCTTTAAATCTAGGATCGAGCACGGTGGCCAAAATGTAGTGCTCTGATTTCAACAGATTGACCACCCGTGAATCCTTGTTAAGCGAATTAAGGGCTGCATCCACAAGTCCCACATGCCTAGCGGAATCGCTCCGTGTTAGCTCCTTCTTCAATGCCTCCAGCTTCTTCTGCAAAAGCCTGATGAGGGGAATGACCTGACTCAGGCTGGCAGTGTCTGAACTGACTTCACGTGTGGCAAGTTCAAAGGGCATCAGAACCTTGCACAACGTTGAAATCATTCTCCACTGCACTTGAGACAGGTGCATTCCATCTCCTATATCGTGCTCAATTGTATAGGCTTGAATGGCCTTTTGCTGCTCCTCCAACCTCTGAAGCATATAGAGGGTTGAATTCCACCTCGTTACCACTTCTTGCTTCAGATGATGGCAGGGCAGGTTCAGTAGTTTTTGGTGGTGCTCCAGTCTTCTGTACGTGGTGCCTGTACGCCGAAAGTGTCCCGCAATTTTTCTGGCCACCGACAGCATCTCTTGCACGCCCCTGTCGTTTTTTAAAAAATTCTGCACCACCAAATTCAAGGTATGTGCAAAACATGGGACGTGCTGGAATTTGCCCATATTTAATGCACACACAATATTGCTGGCGTTGTCCGATGCCACAAATCCACAGGAGAGTCCAATTGGGGTAAGCCATTCCGCGATGATCTTCCTCAGTTGCCGTAAGAGGTTTTCAGCTGTGTGCGTATTCTGGAAAGCGGTGATACAAAGCGTAGCCTGCCTAGGAAAGAGTTGGCGTTTGCGAGATGCTGCTACTGGTGCCGCCGCTGCTGTTCTTGCGGCGGGAGTCCATACATCTACCCAGTGGGCTGTCACAGTCATATAGTCCTGACCCTGCC
Source organism: Pseudophryne corroboree (assembly GCF_028390025.1). Lineage (NCBI taxonomy): Eukaryota > Metazoa > Chordata > Amphibia > Anura > Myobatrachidae > Pseudophryne > Pseudophryne corroboree. The sequence goes on along the minus strand of NC_086447.1, from coordinate 419,895,382 downwards.
CTGCTCCACTTGTCCACATGTCCGTGGTTAAGTGGACATTGGGTACAACTGCATTTTTTAGGACACTGGTGAGTCTTTTTCTGACGTCCGTGTACATTCTCGGTATCGCCTGCCTAGAGAAGTGGAACCTAGATGGTATTTGGTAACGGGGGCACACTGCCTCAATAAATTGTCTAGTTCCCTGTGAACTAACGGCGGATACCGGACGCACGTCTAACACCAACATAGTTGTCAAGGACTCAGTTATCCGCTTTGCAGTAGGATGACTGCTGTGATATTTCATCTTCCTCGCAAAGGACTGTTGAACAGTCAATTGCTTACTGGAAGTAGTACAAGTGGGCTTACGACTTCCCCTCTGGGATGACCATCGACTCCCAGCGGCAACAACAGCAGCGCCAGCAGCAGTAGGCGTTACACGCAAGGATGCATCGGAGGAATCCCAGGCAGGAGAGGACTCGTCAGACTTGCCAGTGACATGGCCTGCAGGACTATTGGCATTCCTGGGGAAGGAGGAAATTGACACTGAGGGAGTTGGTGGGGTGGTTTGCGTGAGCTTGGTTACAAGAGGAAGGGATTTACTGGTCAGTGGACTGCTTCCGCTGTCACCCAAAGTTTTTGAACTTGTCACTGACTTATTATGAATGCGCTGCAGGTGACGTATAAGGGAGGATGTTCCGAGGTGGTTAACGTCCTTACCCCTACTTATTACAGCTTGACAAAGGGAACACACGGCTTGACACCTGTTGTCCGCATTTCTGGTGAAATACCTCCACACCGAAGAGCTGATTTTTTTGGTATTTTCACCTGGCATGTCAACGGCCATATTCCTCCCACGGACAACAGGTGTCTCCCCGGGTGCCTGACTTAAACAAACCACCTCACCATCAGAATCCTCCTGGTCAATTTCCTCCCCAGCGCCAGCAACACCCATATCCTCCTCATCCTGGTGTACTTCAACACTGACATCTTCAATCTGACTATCAGGAACTGGACTGCGGGTGCTCCTTCCAGCACTTGCAGGGGGCATGCAAATAGTGGAAGGCGCATGCTCTTCACGTCCAGTGTTGGGAAGGTCAGGCATCGCAAACGACACAATTGGACTCTCCTTGTGGATTTGGGATTTCAAAGAACGCACAGTTCTTTGCGGTGCTTTTGCCAGCTTGAGTCTTTTCAGTTTTCTAGCGAGAGGCTGAGTGCTTCCATCCTCATGTGAAGCTGAACCACTAGCCATGAACATAGGCCAGGGCCTCAGCCGTTCCTTGCCACTCCGTGTGGTAAATGGCATATTGGCAAGTTTACGCTTCTCCTCCGACAATTTTATTTTAGGTTTTGGAGTCCTTTTTTTTCTGATATTTGGTGTTTTGGATTTGACATGCTCTGTACTATGACATTGGGCATCGGCCTTGGCAGACGACGTTGCTGGCATTTCATCGTCTCGGCCATGACTAGTGGCAGCAGCTTCAGCACGAGGTGGAAGTGGATCTTGATCTTTCCCTAATTTTGGAACCTCAACTTTTTTGTTCTCCATATTTTATAGGCAGAACTAAAAGGCACCTCAGGTAAACAATGGAGATGGATGGATTGGATACTAGTATACAATTATGGACGGACTGCCACGGTTAGGTGGTATAAAAAAACCACGGTTAGGTGGTATATATTATAATAATAATACAATTATGGATGGACGGACTGCCTGCCGACTGCCGACACAGAGGTAGCCACAGCCGTGAACTACCGCACTGTACACTGGTTGATAAAGAGATAGTAGTATACTCGTAACAACTAGTATGACACTATGACGACGGTATAAAGAATGAAAAAAAAACCACGGTTAGGTGGTATATATTATAATAATAATACAATTATGGATGGACGGACTGCCTGCCGACTGCCGACACAGAGGTAGCCACAGCCGTGAACTACCGCACTGTACACTGGTTGATAAAGAGATAGTAGTATACTCGTAACAACTAGTATGACACTATGACGACGGTATAAAGAATGCAAAAAAAACCACAGTTAGGTGGTATATATTATAATAATAATACAATTATGGATGGACGGACTGCCTGCCGACTGCCGACACAGAGGTAGCCACAGCCGTGAACTACCGCACTGTACACTGGTTGATAAAGAGATAGTAGTATACTCGTAACAACTAGTATGACACTATGACGGTATAAAGAATGAAAAAAAAACCACGGTTAGGTGGTATATATTATAATAATAATACAATTATGGATGGACGGACTGCCTGCCGACTGCCGACACAGAGGTAGCCACAGCCGTGAACTACCGCACTGTACACTGGTTGATAAAGAGATAGTAGTATACTCGTAACAATTAGGATGACACTATGACGGTATAAAGAATGAAAAAAAAACCACGGTTAGGTGGTAGGTATATAATAATAAATAATACAATTCTGGTCGGACGGACTGCCTGCCGTGTGCCGACACAGAGGTAGCCACAGCCGTGAACTACCGCACTGTACACTGGTTGATAAAGAGATAGTAGTATACTCGTAACAATTAGGATGACACTATGACGGTATAAAGAATGAAAAAAAAACCACGGTTAGGTGGTAGGTATATAATAATAAATAATACAATTCTGGTCGGACGGGCTGCCTGCCGTGTGCCGACACAGAGGTAGCCACAGCCGTGAACTACCGCACTGTACACTGGTTGATAAAGAGATAGTAGTATACTCGTAACAATTAGGATGACACTATGACGGTATAAAGAATGAAAAAAAAACCACGGTTAGGTGGTAGGTATATAATAATAAATAATACAATTCTGGTCGGACTGACTGCCTGCCGTGTGCCGACACAGAGGTAGCCACAGCCGTGAACTACCGCACTGTACACTGGTTGATAAAGAGATAGTAGTATACTCGTAACAATTAGGATGACACTATGACGGTATAAAGAATGAAAAAAAAACCACGGTTAGGTGGTAGGTATATAATAATAAATAATACAATTCTGGTCGGACGGACTGCCTGCCGTGTGCCGACACAGAGGTAGCCACAGCCGTGAACTACCGCACTGTACACTGGTTGATAAAGAGATAGTAGTATACTCGTAACAATTAGGATGACACTATGACGGTATAAAGAATGAAAAAAAAACCACGGTTAGGTGGTAGGTATATAATAATAAATAATACAATTCTGGTCGGACGGACTGCCTGCCGTGTGCCGACACAGAGGTAGCCACAGCCGTGAACTACCGCACTGTACACTGGTTGATAAAGAGATAGTAGTATACTCGTAACAATTAGGATGACACTATGACGGTATAAAGAATGAAAAAAAAACCACGGTTAGGTGGTAGGTATATAATAATAAATAATACAATTCTGGTCGGACGGACTGCCTGCCGTGTGCCGACACAGAGGTAGCCACAGCCGTGAACTACCGCACTGTACTGTGTCTGCTGCTAATATAGACTGGTTGATATTTAAAGAGATATTAGTAGTATACAACAATACTATACTGGTGGTCAGGCACTGGTCACCACTCCTGCAGCAAAAGTGTGCACTGTTAATTAATATAATTGTACTCCTGGCTCCTGCTAACAACCTGCAGTGCTCCCCAGTCTCCCCCACAATTAATTATAAGCTTTTAATTTATACATTGATGACTGTGCAGCACACTGGGCTGAGCTGAGTGCACACAGACTGAGTCACACTGTGTGACTGACTGTGCTGTGTATCGTTTTTTTTTTCAGGCAGAGAACGGATATAGCAGAGAGAAGTGAACGGATATATTATATTAAATAAAAGTTAACTAGCAACTGCACTGGTCACTGACTGTGGTAAACTAACTCTGTCTGCGACTCTGCACAATCTCTCTCTATCTAATCTATCTATCTCTATTCTAATGGAGAGGACGCCAGACACGTCCTCTCCCTATCAATCTCAATGCACGAGTGAAAATGGCGGCGACGCGCGGCTCCTTATATAGAATCCGAGTCTCGCGATAGAATCCGAGCCTCGCGAGAATCCGACAGCGTCATGATGACGTTCGGGCGCGCTCGGGTTAACCGAGCAAGGCGGGAAGATCCGAGTCGCTCGGACCCGTGGAAAAAAAAGTGAAGTTCGTGCGGGTTCGGATTCAAAGAAACCGAACCCGCTCATCTCTAGGTGACTCCAAATCCAGACCTCCATGGGTTAATAAATTTGATTTCTATTGATAATTTTTGTGTGATTTTGTTGTCAGCACATTCAATTCTGTAAAGAACAAAGTATTTAATAAGAATATTTCATTCATTCAGATCTAGGATGTGTTATTTTAGTGTTCCCTTTATTTTTTTGAGCAGTGTATATATATATATATATATATATATATATATAGGTGTGTAGAAAATACACTGTAACAGTGGTTTTTAAACTCAGTCCCCGGGACCCAAAACAGTACACATTTTCCATGTCACCCAGCAGGTACGCAGGTGTATGGCTGACAGTCACATTTTACAGATTGACAGGTGACCTGGAAAACGTGAACTGTTTGAGGTCCAGAGAACAGAGTTTGAGAACCTACGTACTATACTGTACTTTGGTACTCCTATAATGGCCACTCTCTAGTCGGATGACCACACCAATCCCAGCAATTGGTCACATCCCTTAGTGTGCCTCTGTAATTACATTCCCCTTGTGGTTGTGAGCTCTGTTGGAGTAGAGTGCACTCATTACCTTGGTGGTCATTCCGAGTTGTTCGCTCGCTAGCTGCTTTTAGCAGCATTGCAAATGCTAAGCCGCCGCCCTCTGGGAGTGTGTCTTAGCTTAGCAGAATAGCAAACGAAAGATTAGCAGAACTGCTACTAAATAATTCCTTGCAGTTTCTGAGTAGCTACAGACCTACTCCTAGATTGCGATCACCTCGGTCCATTTAGTTCCTGGTTTGACGTCACAAACACGCCCTGCGTTCGGCCAGCCACTCCCCCGTTTCTTCAGACACTCCTGCGTTTTTTCCAGGCACGCCTGCATTTTTTAGCACACTCCCTGAAAACAGCAAGTTTCCACCCAGAAACACCCACTTCCTGTCAATCACACTACGATCACTGGAGCGATGAAAAAACGTCGTTCGAGCTTGTGCAAATCTCCAAACTTTTGTGTTAAATTAGTGAACGCATGCGCGCTGTGTACCATGCGCATGCGCATTTTCCACCTAATCGCTCCGTTGCAAAAAACGGCAACGAGCGAACAACTGGGTGTGCATCCTCTAGTGTTTACCCTCTAGTGCTGGAGCATCAGGGAAGTGGAGAGGGAGACACAGTTCCTCCTGCAGTGGAGAGAGAGACACGGTTCCTCCTGCAGTGTTTGTCGCACAGCCTGAGCGGGACGGAAAGCAGTGGGCAGTGCGTGTTCCTTTCAACGGGAGTCAGTCTGCACGGGTGTGCAGCCTTCCATCCCATTCTGTCAGTCACTACCTTACCACAGCCGCATGACGTATAAGTACTGCGCTTTTCTCCCAAATCACTTGGAAACTACACTTTAAACGTCACTCTGGGGAGGAGGAAGTTACCTAAAACACAACACTACTGTATATTGCCTAAGTCTAAACTAAATATTCTTTTTGCAATTTATTTTTCTGAAAAATCTATTGTACAAATATAATTATGTTTAGACTTAGCACTACCCAGCACAGGCTGCAGTCCTACACCGGACAGGGAACGGATACGAGAGTGATAAATCGTGACTGTACTGTAACCGCTATCACCAGGCGGGTGTGGTTCATAGGATCGACCAAACTTAGGTCGACAGTGTATACAGTAGCGGATCTTGCCACGGGCAAGCAGGACTTTTGCCCGGGGCGCCGCACCATGGCAAGATCCGCTGCTGCTGTGCCCCCCGCTGCCCGCTCTGTCCCGCTGCCCCCCCGCTGTGAAGGGAACTAGACTCGTAGCGTCTAGTTTCCCTTCGTGGAGAGGACCTTTACTGTGCGGTGCATGATGACGTCATCGCGCACCGCACAGCAAAGGTCCTCTCCACGAAGGGAACTAGACGCGTAGCCTCTAGTTTCCCTTCATGGAGAGGACCTTTGCTGTGCGGTGCGCGATGATGTCATCGCGCACCGCACATCATTTCACTACTGTAAAGGGGGCGTAACTGACCACGCCCCCTGCATGAAGCCACGCCCCTTTTGCCCACCCGGGTCGCTGGAAACCTTAGAACCGTCCCTGAGTGTATAGGTCGACCACTATTGGTCGACAGTAACTAAGTCGACACCCAAAATATGTAGACATAAGCATTAGGTCGACGCATGCAAGGTCGACATGACAAAAGGTCGACATGTACAAAAATAATTATTAGTTTAGACTTAGCACTACCCAGCACAGGCTGCAGTCCTACACCGGATAGGGAACGGATACGAGAGTGATAAATCGTGACTGTACTGTAACCGCTATCACCAGGCGGGTGTGGTTCATAGGATCGACCAAACTTAGGTCGACAGTGTCTAGGTTGACCACTATTGGTCGACAGTAACTAAGTCGACACCCAAAATATGTAGAAAAGCATTAGGTCGACACATGCAAGGTCGACATGAGTTTTTTATTATTATTTTAGTGGCGTTTTCTTTGTAGAGTGACCGGGAACCCCAATTAGTGCACCGTGTCTCCTCGCATGGCTCGCTTCGCTCACCATGCTTCGGGCAAGGTTACTGTTCCCAATTGTAGTCCACGTGGATCGTAAAGTTAAAAAAATGAAAGAAATGGGGAAAAGTCATGTCGACCTAGAACATCTCGACCTAGAAACCCTGTCAACCTAATGCATGTCGACCAATAGTGGTCGACCTAGTGACTGTCGACCTAAGTGTGGTCGACCTAGAGACCGGATACCCACCAGGCATAATACCACAATCGGGTGAACATTGGAGTTGACACTGCTCTTCCTGCCAGACTGCCACTCTCTGCCTCCCCAGTCACCCACTGCCACCCTCTGCGTCCCGAGTCACCTACTGTGTCTCCTTTCCACCCACTGCTACCATCTAGAGCACATACCATAACCAGTGAGGCAGTGACTATAGATTTCATAATGCTCCCAATCAAATGAGATTAGGCTGTCAATGAAATCTGAATAAAAACTAGGTTAATGACTATGAAAATGTAAATTTTTAAGATCTACAACTAAAATTATGTATCTTTCTAACAGCTATTGTACAAATTGGTAGTTAATAGTAAATAAAGCTTAGGCTTACTCAGCCTGCCATTGCAGCTGAACATCGCAACCGATGGTCATGATGTTCGTCCTGGACTGCGATTGCATTGATCGCAGTACTGCTATCACAAATGCAGGAAGGAGATGCTATGCTCCTACTCCTGCATTTGCATTGCTAAGGATTGCAGAGTGGAGAAGTGAGCCAGTGGAGAAATTGCCCCAGCAACCAACCAGCAGCTCTGTATCATTTTACAATATGCAAATTTTAGATGTTACTTCAGTGCTGATTGGTTGCCATGGGCAACTTCTCCACTGGCTCACTTATCCACTCTTATGACTGCTTAGTAAATGCCCCCCATTGTCTGCTATTTCTTCACAGTTGCTGGTTAACAGATTGTGTAATAGGTCCACTTACATAAGAAAGCCATCCACTGAGCAAATCTTTTGACCACAAGGCAAGCGACCTGCACGCCCTCCAGTAGTACACTGCCACTTTGAAACGGCACAGCGACTGCTAGCTGAGCTTATATATACAGCAAGCATGTTTCCACATCACCTCACACACTTGCCCTCCCCTCGCTAAATATTATGGCCCTTCCCTGTCATTTATTTCTGGATCCACCACTGAGGAGACCAATCTCTCAATTGCAAAAGTATACATGCTTCCTGGTTCTTACATTGTTATTGAGAGTCATACAGTATGCTATCAGTGGTGATTTATTTATGCAAAGGTATCTAATCATTACTGCACAAATTTGTCTATATAATGTTTAGAGTTATTGTATCATTGATATGAATGAAGTCTGGGTTGGTGGTCATTTTGTATGGTTCATCTTCTGCCATTAGTCGTTGTTAGTGAATGATTCTTCTCCCCTAGATCTGGTGGTACATCTTCTACTTTCATTGATATTGGCCAGTAGCACAGACTTTTTGCAGAAGTTTCTGGTTTTTTTTTTTGGAGCCATTGTGATGACTAATGAGCAATCATGTGTTTGTATTTCTGTCTGTAGGTAAAGTTAGAGGGGATGCGGTTAACATAAAAAAGCAAAATAGAGGCTGCGCTGGATTTGTTCAATATGACAACAGTGATGATGTATCTAATATTTCACAATTTAATAATAAAGAGTTAATACACTAAAATTTTAGGGTAAATTCATCATAAAATGCATGCACCAATAATAAAAGGTTCAAAAAGCACAATTAGTACAATAAATGAATCAAGGGTTACCCAAACCGCCAGGAATTGAAAGAAGATTGAAACATGGGAAGTCCGTTCCAAAGTTTTTCCCCAAAGGTATCAAAGTCCAGCATAGGCAGATTTTTAGGAGGTAAGCAAGTGTCCAATGTAATATTAAATTACCGCTAGAGGATATGGTGCTCCAAGGTTTTTGATGGTGAGCTCCTCATGCAATACGGTAGGCAGAGTTCATCGGTTCAGTTTAGTTGTGGAAATCCTCCATGTGCAAATGATAATCTGGATTAAAGTAGGGGATGGTCCGGTCTTCCAACAGTAGGTTCCTGGCGTGGGTCCCTGTACACCTTAACATGCCTGCTGTCGGGATCCTGGCATTCAGGATACTGACACCGACATCCCGACAGCTGACAATATTGACATGCGGAATACTTGTGCAACAGGGCTATTCCCACTGGTGTGACACCCATAAAGTGGGAATAAATCCTGTGGCGAGCACAGCGAGCCACCAAGCTCGCAGCATGGCGAATGCAGCGAGCCCGCAAGAAGACTCTTAGCGCTTGCCCCGCTGCTGGCATTCTGGCAGTCTGTAGGGGTGGTCTTCAGTATGCCGACTGACGGGATCCCGGCGCACAGTATACCGGCGCCGGAATCCCGACAGCCACCATACCGACACTTATTCTCCCTCGTGGAGTTCCATGACCCCCCTGGAGGGAGAATAAAATAGCGTGGCGCGCATAGCGCGCACCGTGCCCATAGCGTGGTGAGCACAGCGAACCCGCAAGGGGCTCATTTGCGCCCACCACGCTGTCGGTAAGCCGGCGGCCGGGCTCCCGGCGCCGGTATGCTGGTCGTCGGGAGCCTGACCGCCGGCATACCATACTGAACCCGTCTGTAGAACCTGAGAACTCAAACTGGAATACATACGATTTGCTGGCAGACGGGATGCCAGCTGTTAATATCCCGACGGCTGCATCCTGTCTGCCGGCAAATCGTATGTATTCCAGTTTGAGTTCTCAGGTTCTACAGACTGTTAAAAGCTAAACAATATTTTAACATGGTTTTGTATATGCATGGAAAATCTCTGTTTAGTATGGACGGCTGCAAATTGTAAGAAAAGCTCTAGATGGCAGAAGAGCTATGCTAAAAGTATGTTGTTATCTCAACTATTTAAAATGTATTGGCCTTGATAAGCTTGCTTACAGGAGACACCTTTAAACAGAACTGTAGATTTATTATTATGTTTTTTGGTGATACACTAGCTATAACAAGGGATAGTGTTCTGTAATGTCTTTTCAATTTTCCTCTTAAGTGTTGTCCAAAGCCTTGACTATTTAAATGTCCTTATAGGTGGCAGGGAGTGTGTAGGTGATGATAATGTACCTGGAGGGCAATACTGACCCTGTGGTGCTTGGGGCATACTTGCCTACTTTTGAAAAAGCATTTCAGAGAGATGTGAAAGTAACACCTATCAGTGCGGACGTGTACTGCTACATCTGAGAGGCGTGTCATATAGATAACTTACATCCAAATGTAAATGAGCCCCAAAGTTATGCTGGCCATACACTTGTGCGACGCTACATCGCGGGGCATCGCACCTGAACTGCCAAAGTGATTACCATGCGATCATGCGATAGATTGCATGGTAATCACGTGATAGGCACGTCACCGCCGAGTGGGAGCGGCCCCTGGCCGCTCCCAGCGGGTGCCCATGGCACATCGCAGTGCGATATATCTCATGTGGGCTTAAAACCACATGCGATCGCACTGCGAAGTGAGAAATATTAAGTGCAGCACATATCTTGAGAAGCGATATTCGACCAGCATGCCTGCGCATCGCGTCTCAAGTGTACAGTAATTTAATTTGGACCACATGGCCTGCTTGGTAGTGGTGTCACTTCCTATAGCACAGTGCATTTTAGCACTGTGTGCAAGAAACGGCATTGGTGCCTCCCCTTATGTAAAATATGGGCAGTGCGCCCCGTAGGCACGTGCAAAAAATTTAGGGGCGTGGCTTCATAGGGAAAGGGTGTGACCACAAAATAATATAGTAGTCTCCATTATTCAAATTACGCCGCACAGTAGCGCCACTACACCAGGTAGATACCCTTTTACACATTACGGCAGCCAGTCCCCCTTTTTACACATTACGGCAGCCAGTCCCCCTTTTTACACATTACGGCAAACAGCGTCCCCCTTTTTACACATTACGGCAGACAGCATCACCTTTTTACACATTACAGCAGACAGCGTCCCCTTTTTACACATTACGGCAGACAGCGCCCCCCTTTTTACACATTACGGCAGACAGCGCCCCCCTTTTTACACATTACGGCAGACAGCGCCCCCCTTTTTATACATTACGGCAGACAGCGTCCCCCTTTTTACACATTACGGCAGACAGCGTCCCCCTTTTTACACATTACGGCAGACAGCGCCCCCATTTTACACATTACGGCAGACAGCGTCCTCTTTTTACACATTACGGCAGCCAGTTCCCCTTTTTACACATTACGGCAGATAGCGTCCTCTTTTTACACATTACGGCAGACATCATCCCCTTTTTACATATTACGGCAGACAGGGTCACAGACAGCAGCACAAGCTCTTCCCGAGGCTCTGGATCTCTTCTCCTTCCTCAACCACACCAGCTCGGCAGCTCCTCGCTGTGCAGCAGTAGGGGCAGGGCAGTGTGGGAGAGACATCTGATGTCATCACGTGACGTCTCTCCCGAATTGCAGGGGAGGGGGACCGAGCTGGCATTCAGGCCAGGGCTGCCGCTGAGCCAATGAGAAGAGCAGCGCCCTGACACACTCCTCAGCCGCAGCGCTGCCGAGACCTTACAGCAGCAGCGGCGGCTTCAGCGGGACACAGGCGGGCGGCGGCGGCTTCAGCGGGACACAGGTGGCCGGGTGGCGGCGGCTTCAGCAGGACACAGGTGGGCAGGTGGCGGCTTCAGCGGGACACAGGCGGGCGGGCGGTGGCAGCTTCTGCAGGACACAGACAGGCGGGTGGCGGCTTCTGCGGGACATGGGCGGGCGGCTGCTTAAGCGGGACGCAGGCGGCGGCGCCTTCAGCGGGACACAGGCGGCGCCACCTTCAGCAGTGAGTCTGGAGCCGGAGCTAGCGGCCGTACAGGTGTGATGCCCGATGGTGCGCCCTCAGTGCATTTGAGCTGTGGGCAAGGTACCATCGGCACACACCTAGTTACGGCTCTATAGCAACAATATTAACACAAGGTCCTAAAGTTTAAAGCTCAACAAAAAAACAAAAAACATTACACTGTTCAACACTTAAGTCACGTAATCGGTCAGGCAGAGATGTACCTCTCTGCCGGTAACCTCAGGGTACCATGTGTAAAACGTGGCATCGGTGCTCCCGAACTGTGCATCTCATGTGGAACGCAAAACTGGATATATGCAGCTAGCTCCTCCTGTGGAATGCAACAACTTCTAATGCAGCTACCAGTTAGCAAGCAACATCAGTGCACATGTGCAGACCAGTAGGGACCATATGATAGCACTGATCTGAATGACCAGCTAAACTACAGGAATAATTCATTAAACTCTGAATACCACAAACAGGAGTTAAAGGGAATGTCTCATATCAGCACATACCTATGCATACAATGCCAGCAAACTCAATGTGATATTAGAATATTACTAGAGATGTGCACAGGACCATTTTTCCTGGATTCATCATCTGGCCTTGTATTTGTTTTCGCCAAACCGCCATGACTGGTTTTGGTTTTTTGCTTTCAAAAATTGAAAAACAAAACTAAAATCACATAATTTGGGCCTTTTTTTTTGTTCCATGGGGGTGATTCAGACCTGATTGTAGATGAGCTAAATTTAGCACATCTACGATCAGCTTCCCTGACATGCGGGGGTATGCCCCGCATGTCAGGCACCCGCAGGAGGTTCCACCGCCATTTTTGTGATCGCAGCGTCTGCGTGTGACATCATGCAGCCGCCCCGACTATGCCCCCTGTTTCTCCGTTGCCGCCCCTGTTTTGAAGCCTCGTCCCCGCAACAACCCGTCTCCGCCTTGGAAATGGAGCATTGCCGCCCCTCCGCACAGCAACCGTCTCTGCCTCATTGAGAGGCAGAGGCAATCGCATTTTATGCGGGGGGCACCACAGAAAATGCGGGCACATGCGCAGGACGGGCCCTGCGCATGAGCCCGCATCCCCTTAGCAATTTTTGCCGTTGGATCGCTTATTACAGTTGCGATCCAACCTGAATCAGGCCCTATGTGTACAATATAAAATATACATCATAATATTAGATACCACTAAGCGAGCAAAACTGCGGACAAATGGTAGTAATAGAAATGTTCTCATGTAATAGTTTTAAATACAGGTTGAGTATCCCATATCCAAATATTCTGAAATACGGAATATTCAGAAATACAGAATTTTTGGAGTAAGACCGAGATAGTGAAACCTTTGTTTTCTGACGGCACAATGTACACAAACTTTGTGTAATGCAAAAAGTTATTAAAAATATTGGCTAAAATGACCTTCAGGCTGTGTGTATAAGGTGTATATGAAACATAAATGCATTCTGTGCTTAGACTTAGGTCCCATCACCATGATATCTCATTATGGTACGCAATTATTCCAAAATACGGAAAAATCCAATATCCAAAATACCTCTGGTCCCAAGCATTTTGGATAAGGGATACTCAACCTGTAATAAGTGAAATCACATTTCCCTTAGGCAGAGGCGTCACCGGGTGTGGTGACACCCGGTGCACGCCCCTGATCTCTTGCCACGATCGCGGCAAAAAGGGGCGTGGTCTTGTACTTAGGGGGCGTGGCTTCACGGGGATCCCGGAATCGTCACTCTGGGGGCGTGCCCAGCATGTCCGGAGATGCTGAGCATCCCCCAGTGCCAGTCTCCGTCCGCTGTCTGCTCCTCTTCTGTGACAGGAGCCGGGTGCTGTAGGAGACTTTCTCACTGCAGCACCTGGTTCCTGTCAGTGCGGAGGAGCTGACATTTGGTGTCACACCCGGGTGCGGGCCGCACCCCCCGCACCCGCCTTGTGACGCCACTGCCTTAGGTCAGTCATGTAAAAGACAAGGGCCTCAAATCAGAAATAAACAGTCTTAGCCGGTCTGGTGGGGTGTGTGAGGTCATGCTGTGATGTCATAATGGCAACTGCCTATACAGGACTCTGCTGTTGCTGTCTCTTGAATATGCCTCAGAGGCCTGGCACAGCATAGCACACTGGTAGAAGGTTAGTGACAGGGCTGTTTCTAGCCAATTTGGCTCACAGTGGGAGATTTCAAAATGTGCCCATTGAAGGGTTAAAGGGTCTATGTTCTTCTCTTTCTGTATTGCTACAGAGACAAGAATGTCTCTGTGTTTTCATTTGTGGTTATGACCTTGCAAAGCTATTTTCACATCCCACACTGAAACTATGCCTTAGTTTCGACACGTACCCCTGTCCGTGTACGGAAGCCCCTATATGGACATAGGGCTCGTGATGTCCTCGTGCTGTTTATGCTCCCGCTGTATGATATTCTGCATGTAATGTCGTATGCTACTTCTATTTATCCAATCATATGCTTGCACATATTGTATACACCCATGTTTCTTATCTATATAGTACGCTGTAATTTTTACAATAAACAGAGTGATTCTTAACTACAGCTGCGTGCTTACTCTTTGTGTTAAGAGTTACTCTCACGGGTACCTAAGGGGTCATCAAATCGAGGTGGTTCAGAGATATAATCCTTACAGTCTGGGGGCCCATTGACATTAAAAAAAAAATGCGCCCCCTTCCCCCATAGTTGTTAAAAGAAAAATTGTATGCGCGCCTAAGGTGCGCGTGCTCCAAGCAAGGGGGCGTGACCTAATTAAAATGGGCGTGGCCTCATCTGATATCATCACGGCCACCACAGGGGGAAAAAAAAAAAATCAGAAGTCCCCATTTTACACAGTGTGGCAGGCAAGAGTCCCCATTTTACACATTACGCATGCAAGACTCCCCATTTTGCACAGTACGGCAGGCAAGAGTCCCCATTTTACACAGTGTGGCAGGCAATAGTCCCCATTTTACACAGTGCGGCAGGCAAGTGTCCCCATTTTACACAGTGCAGCAGGCAAGTGTCCCCATTTTACTCAGTACGGCAGGCAAGTGTCCCCCATTATAGCAGGCAAGTGTCCCCATTTTACTCAGTACGGCAGGCAAGTGTCCCCATTATTGTAGGAAAGGATATACAGCGCTATAAACTGGATATAGACAATATGGCCTTTTATTTGTTAAAAGTTAACATTTAGTTGCAACAAAAAATATAAGACTGATTAAAAATATATATAAAATAGGGCAAACATAACACAGCACTTTGTTGAATATATTACCACATTTAGAGGCCAAACACAGTCTCCTGTATAGAATCCTTGGAAAAAGATGCCACAGTCCAGGGGATATAAATAGCACTTGTAGAGGTTTTATGGTCCGTATGGAGTAAGATGGAGGACCTTCAAAGCTTGATTTTGGACAGATGTAGTCCTATTGAAAGCATGGTCTTGTACTCCTCTCTCGGACACCGACAAGTTCCCCGTTTAGAGCGTGAAAGGACTTCTAGGCGTATTCCAGGATATAGATGGTAGCTGTAGTGAAGGCCTCTGCAAACCGACGCGTTTCTCTGTGTCAACAGCTTTGTCAAGGTGTGTGTGTCCATTGTGAAAATGCCCTTTATAAAGGCTGTGCTGATTGCCCATTGTTTGTAGCTGTACTTGATTTATAATTTTCAAATATCAAGAAAAGTAGAACTATATCCAGTTTAATTTGTTATTAATTTATAGAGACAAGTGTATATATACTTTAAAACCACTTTTGTTTATTAATTCTTATACTCAATACATAAAATGTTAGAAACACTTCCTAGTGACAATTTCACGATCATGTGACCGCATGTGTATGCTTCCTGTGTCTGGAACGCATACCAGACTCTAATAGGTTGTTAATGCCGAGAGCGCCGATCACGTGACTATGCTTACGTCCACGTGACCGGCTCCAATGCTCACGAGAGCCGCAAAGGCCGCATCAAGGTCGCGGTCACGTGACCGGACCCATTGCGTGACGCGGCTCCCGGAAGTGCGTAACGTCCTGGCAATCCCGGACACGCCAGCCAACATCCGCAATGGGCTTAATTGCCCTCAGTTCAGTACAGTTGATATTTATATATTTAGAAAGAGGAGAACCCCAATTTGTTTATCTATTTAGTGGGAACTCATTTAGCTAGTACAATCGAAAAATCTTATTTAAACAAATAAGTCTCTAAATTAGAGCAAGTTCCTTTTAGCCACAAATTTTAATATGAATATACAAACGTGACAAACATGACAATTCTATATATACACAGATTGTATTAAGAGTGTCTTATCTATACGTACCTACACAGAACATACTTTAACATGATTCTATATAGACCCAATTATATATGTATCCATGTTGGAAAACTGTCAATATTCTGATAACATAGCTCTATAGTGACATCTTGTGGAATTATTTGATAATTACATTTAATACATTTCTTAGTAATCACACATTAAATGGCCATTCTAAGTATCCTACATAATGTGAATAACAACCTCTATATTCCAAACAATGACCAGAATATTAATATCTTAGTTTTATAGTTATTTAATTGGACCAAGAACTTAAAGTACTGCATTTAATTCCAAAGCTCCATTCAAGCCACAGGGATATAATGAATTCAACTGAAATGTCCAAAAAATCTCTTGTCGACAAAGTCGAGTATATCTATCACCCCCTCGACATGTGGGTGGAATGTTCTCCAGACCAATAACTTTCAAAGAACTGGGATCTTTATTATGGTGATACACGAAATGTCTCGTAGGCTATGTTTCATTAGCCCATTTATGACATTTCTACGGTGTTCCATGAATCTCAATTTCAGAGCTCGAGTCGTTCTGCCGACATATTTTAGATTGCATCCACATTTCAATAGGTATATGACCCATGACGTATTACAATTAATGAAAGTAGAAATATTTATAAATTTCTCCTCTAAAGCTATATCTATCTTTTTAATTTTATTACATGCATGTAAACATGTTGTACATTTATTGGCTCCACATTTATAGAAACCCTTAGGTTTAATTGATTATCACCCCCCTTCAAAGTTTGTTCCTATACCCGGTCGTTGATTTCCTGTGGGGTTCTTTAATTGGCTAGGTGCCAATATATTCTTTAGAGCAGGCATGTCCAAACTGCGGCCCTCCAGCTGTTGAAAAACTACACATCCCAGCATGCCCTGACACAACTTTAGCATTCTCTGACAGAAAAACTGTGTCAGGGCATGCTGGGATATGTAGTTTCACAACAGCTGGAGGGCCGCAGTTTGGACATGCCTGCTTTAGAGATTTGTTTTTCTTGAAAATAAACTCTGGCTTAGCTGGAAGGATACCGTTCAAAATTGGATCGCTTAAAAGCATATGGTAATTTTGTTTGATCGTATTTTTAATCTGATTAGATCGATTATTAAATCTAGATATAAAGGCCAGTTCTTTCTTATTGTCAGAGGAAGCTTTAGTTTCTGGATAGAGGAGTGTATGTCTATCTACTTGATTTACTTCTAGGAGTGCTTTATCCAATAAGTGTTGTGGATAGTCCCTATCATTAAAGGATTCCATTAATCTTCTTGCCTGAAATTCAAAAGCTTGGGTAGTTGAACAATTTCTTTTAATGCGTAACAATTGACCTTTGGGAATGTTGTTCTTCCATGACTGCTGGTGTGCACTTTTAAAATTTAAATAAGAGCTGTGATCAACGTCCTTGGTATAATTAGACGTGTGAATACGATTATCCACTATTTCTAGAGAGATATCTAAAAAATTAATTTTAGAAGAACTGAAGGTGGAAGTGAAGGTTAAATTATAAGTGTTAGTGTTGAGAGAATTAACTAAGTCAGAAAAAGTGTTGTGATCCCCATCCCAAATAAAGAAAAGGTCATCGATGTACCGCCCATAGAGGACGAGATGCTTGCCGAGTCCGCCTCCCCAAATAAGGCCCTCTTCCAAGTGCCCTACATAGAGGTTGGCGTAACTCGGCGCAAATCTCGTCCCCATGGCGGTTCCCATTGTCTGACCATAAAACGTGTCTGAAAAAAGAAAATAATTGTGAGAAAGAATAAAGGAAATAGAGTCGACAATAAACTCCCGGTGTCTCTCTGAAAGGTCTCCATCTGTTGTCCATATTTGGTTAATAACCTGTACACCTAATTGATGAGGTATATTAGTATAAAGACTGGATACATCCAGAGAATCAAAGGCATAAGAAGGTTTCCAGGTGACTCCCTGGATTAATTCCAAAAAGTGCATAGTATCTTTAATATGGGACCTTAGTCGAGAGACACGCGGTTGGAGAAAATTGTCGACATAGGCACATAGTGTCCCCATTATGGCAGGCAAGCAGGGCCGCCATCAAGGGGGTGCCCTGTGTACTTTTGTCCTGGGGACCGGCCATTCTGACAGAGTGGAGGGCCCGGGCTGCTCAACCAGACAGCCGTGGCTATTTCCGGCGGCGGCTGCCGCCGGTGATACCGACCGCGGCTGCTACAGAAAGTAATTCCCCTCCGCCGCCAACCCGCTGCCGCTACCCCTGCCGCCAGGGCCGGCTCCAGGCATGTTCGACTCGAGCGCCGCCATGTCGGAGCCTGGAGCCGGCCCTGTCGTGTAGCAGCTGTCCTTCCCGCGCCGCCTGTAAAGTGATCTGTGCGCACTATGCGGCGCCGGCGTCTGATTTCAGACACCGGTGCCGCACAGTGCGCACAGATCACTTTCAGTTTCAGGCACCGGCTCGCACAGCAGCACTCCCCCTCCCTCATAGCGGCACAGCAGGTACTCTGGGGGCATATGTGGCACTGTGGGGGGCATTAATGTATCTGGCACTATGGGGGGCATTTATCTATCTGGCACTGGGGGGTATTTATCTATCTGGCACTGTGGGGGCATATCTGGCACTGTGGGGGTATTAATGTATCTGGCACTGTGGGGGGCATTAATGTATCTGACACTGTGGGGGGCATTAATGTATCTGGCACTGTGGGGGGCATTTATCTATCTGGCACTGGGGGGGGGGGCATTTATCTATCTGGCACTGCGGGGGCATTAATGTATCTGGCACTGTGGGGGCATATTTGGCACTGTGGGGGTATTAATGTATCTGTCACTGTGAGGGGCATTAATGTATCTGGCACTGTGGTGGCATATCTGGCACTATGGGGCATATATCTATCTGGCACTGTGGGGGGCATTTATCTATCTGGCACTGTGGGGGCATTTATCTATCTGGCACTGTGGGGGGCATTTATCTATCTGGCACTGTGGGGGCATTTATGTATCTGGCACTGCTGGGGGGCATGGCATGTGCGTCTGGCACTGCTGGGTGGCATGGCATGTGCATCTGGCACTGCTGGGGGGCATGTCATGTGCATCTGGCACTGCTGGGGGGTATATCATGTGTAGCTGGCACGGCTGGGGGGGGCATGTCATGTAGTGTTCCCGTGTCTCAGTGCAATACCTGGTGCAATGTGTCTCAGTGCTCTACCTGGCGCAAAGTGTATAACGTGCTCTGCCTGGCGCAAAGTGTATAACGTGCTCTGCCTGGCGCAAAGTGTATAACGTGCTCTGCCTGGCGCAAAGTGTATAACGTGCTCTGCCTGGTGCAAAGTGTATAACGTGCTCTACCTGGTGCAAAGTGTATAACGTGCTCTGCCTGGCGCAAAGTGTATAACGTGCTCTGCCTGGCGCACAGTGTCTAACATGTTCTGCCTGGCGCAAAGTGTCTAATGTGCTCTGCCTGGCGCAAAGTGTCTAATGTGCTCTGCTTGGCGCAAAGTGTATAACAAGCTCTGCCTGGCGCAGAGTGTATAACGTGCACTGCCTGGCGCAAAGTGTATAACGTGCTCTGCCTGGCGCAAAGTGTATAATGTGCTCTGCCTGGCGCAAAGTGTATAACGTGTGTGTTGTGGGGGGGGGGGGCTACCTATATTTTCAGTCCCGGGCCCCACAATTTCTGGTGGCAGCCCTGCAGGCAAGTGTCCCCATTGTACACAGTACGGCAGGCAAGTGTCCCCATTTTACTCTGTACGGCAGGCAGATGTCCCCATTTTACACAGTACGGCAGGCAAGTGTCCCCATTTTACACAGCATGGCAGGCAAGTGTCCCCATTATGGCAGCCAAGTGTCCCCATTTTACTCAGCATGGCAGGCAAGTGTCCCCATTTTACTCAGTACGGCAGGCAAGTGTCCCCATTTTACTCAGTACAGCAGGCAAGTGTCCCCATTATGGCAGGCAAGTGTCCCCATTTTACTCAGTACGGCAGGCAAGTGTCCCCATTATGGCAGGCAAGTGTCCCCATTTTACTCAGTACGGCAGGCAAGTGTCCCCATTTTACTCAGTACGGCAGGCAAGTGTCCCCATTATGGCAGGCAAGTGTCCCCATTTTACTCAGTATGGCAGGCAAGTGTCCCCATTATGGCAGGCAAGTGTCCCCATTTTACTCAGTACGGCAGGCAAGTGTCAAGTGGAGGGGAAGGGAGGGAGAGGGAGGGGGGCGAGACTACTTACCCATGAACAGCAATCAGGATCTTCCCGCTCTTCGCGCTGGCCACCTCCTCGGCTCCTTCCAGCTTGTCTGCTCCTCCTCCCTCTTCCTGAGTACTCCTGCTCGGGGGCGGGGTTTCACGGAATGACGTGATTGCGTCATGACGTCACAATGCAACCGCGTCATTCTGAGAAACTCCGCCCCCAAGCAGAAGTGCTCGGGAAGAGGGAGGAGGGGGATAAAGGGAGCCGCAAAGTGCCGCAGCGGGCGCCCCGTGCGATTGCACGGCTCGCCCGCCGCAAGAAACTTTACTGGTTAGTGACTGGACAAAGATAAGAGCAGCTTAGTTTGAATCGTTGGCAGACTTTTAGCACGACTATTATAATATATGACTTATGACCTTGGGGATAGCATAGTATTGGATAAAAACAAAATCTCACACATACTGGGACAGTGCCGATAGTTAACATCCACAAGCGGCTGCAAATGGGCCATTGGAGATATTTGAAGAGTGCTGTCTAGATGGGCCTATAATGTTCCTAATGAAATCCTTTATGTGCGGCTGCACCTATGACATCTTCTTGGAGTTGTTTGGTGAGCCTATAATGTTGCAAATTAAATCCTTTACTCTCTCTCTCTGCCTGCCTAAATCCCAGTGTGCCAGTGTTGCAGGCTGATCCATTTTTATTAATGTGCAGAGATGTAAGAGAATTATATTGTGCTTTAAACATTACTTTTGTTTTTATCCAATACCGTATCCATATGTAGCCATGCTGATCATGGCTATATCTGAGGGAAACTTGCACCCTCGACGCAGCTATGCGCGCCTGTGCCTAGCCGCGCCGAGCTGTGAATGGGGCACACACATGTCTTAGATGTCCAGACGTACGCGGTGCGGTTGCGCCTAACAAGGCGCAATCGCCGTAAGATGTTGCCACGACAAAAATGGCTACATTTGTAATCCCTGTTAGCATCAGAAATGAATGCTATGGTGGTTATGACTGTCCACCTCCCCCCCTCACTCCCACTCATCTCTTGCTCTCTTTTTTCACTCTCTCACCATTGACGTATAGGTGCGTTTTTCTCCGGCTGGGTAAATCGGTCAAAATAGCAGATTTGAGGAGACAGAAGGGATGACTGGGTTAGGCAAGGTTAGTTGGTGGGTGGTCTGGGCAAACTCTGCATAGACTCTTAATGCCTAGAGGGACGGGCAGTCCTTCAGCCATGGGTCCCCAGAGGTTTCCACCATAAGGGGCTTTTTCCTCTCCTGAGTGCTGAAGGATGACTCTTCATGAGTCATGAGGTTCCCGCCATCTTGTTCCTCTTATAGGACAAATTTGTAAGATTACTGGACCAATCTTAGTCTGAAATTCCCTATTTTAGAATGCAGAGTAAATAATAATATTAATAGTTACAAAATAATAATAATAATAATCATAATCATCATCATCATCATCATAAGAAGACAAAGAAAAAGATGAAGAATAAAACAGACTCAATTTTACTTAAAATAAAAACAGACATTTATTTTTAAAATAAGAATTTACTCACCGGTAATTCTATTTCTCGTAGTCCGTAGTGGATGCTGGGAACTCCGTAAGGACCATGGGGAATAGCGGGCTCCGAAGGAGGCTGGGCACTCTAGAAAGATCTTAGACTACCTGGTGTGCACTGGCTCCTCCCACTATGACCCTCCTCCAAGCCTCAGTTAGGTACTGTGCCTGGACGAGCGTACACAATAAGGAAGGATTTTGAATCCCGGGTAAGACTCATACCAGCCACACCAATCACACCGTACAACTCGTGATATGAAACACAGTTAACAGTATGAAACAATAGAGCCTCTCAACAGATGGCTCAACAATAACCCGATTTAGTTAACAATAACTATGTACAAGTATTGCAGATAAACCGCACTTGGGATGGGCGCCCAGCATCCACTACGGACTACGAGAAATAGAATTACCGGTGAGTAAATACTTATTTTCTCTAACGTCCTAGTGGATGCTGGGAACTCCGTAAGGACCATGGGGATTATACCAAAGCTCCCAAACGGGTGGGAGAGTGCGGATGACTCTGCAGCACCGAATGAGAGAACTCCAGGTCCTCCTCAGCCAGGGTATCAAATTTGTAGAATTTTGCAAACGTGTTTGCCCCTGACCAAGTAGCTGCTCGGCAAAGTTGTAAAGCCGAGACCCCTCGGGCAGCCGCCCAAGATGAGCCCACCTTCCTTGTGGAATGGGCATTGACAGATTTTGGCTGTGGCAGGCCTGCCACAGTATGTGCAAGCTGAATTGTACTACAAATCCAACGAGCAATAGTCTGCTTAGAAGCAGGAGCACCCAGCTTGTTGGGTGCATACAGGATAAACAGCGAGTCAGATTTTCTGACTCCAGCCGTCCTGGAAACATATATTTTCAGGGCCCTGACAACGTCTAGCAACTTGGAGTCCTCCAAATCCTTAGTAGCCGCAGGCACCACAATAGGCTGGTTCAGGTGAAACGCTGACACCACCTTAGGGAGAAACTGGGGACGAGTCCTCAATTCTGCCCTATCCATATGGAAAATCAGATAAGGGCTTTTACATGATAAAGCCGCCAACTCTGACACTCGCCTGGCTGAAGCCAAGGCCAATAACATGACCACTTTCCACGTGAGATATTTCAGATCCACGGTTTTTAGTGGCTCAAACCAATGTGATTTTAAGAAACTCAACATCACGTTGAGATCCCAAGGTGCCACAGGAGGCACAAATGGGGGCTGAATATGCAGCACTCCTTTCACAAATGTCTGTACTTCAGGTACTGAAGCTAGTTCTTTTTGAAAGAAAATCGACAGAGCCGAGATCTGTACCTTAATGGAGCCCAGTTTTAGGCCCATATTCACTCCTGCTTGCAGGAAATGCAGAAATCGACCTAGTTGAAATTCCTCTGTTGGGGCCTTTTTGGCCTCGCACCATGCAACATATTTCCGCCATATGCGGTGATAATGCTTTGCCGTAACATCTTTCCTGGCTTTAATAAGCGTAGGAATGACTTCCTCCGGAATGCCCTTTTCCTTCAGGATCCGGCGTTCAACCGCCATGCCGTCAAACGCAGCCGCGGTAAGTCTTGGAACAGACAGGGGCCCTGCTGCAGCAGGTCCTGTCTGAGCGGCAGAGACCACGGGTCCTCTGAGATCATCTCTTGAAGTTCCGGGTACCACGCTCTTCTCGGCCAATCCGGAACCACGAGAATTGTGTTTACTCCTCGCTTTCTTATTATTCTCAATACCTTTGGTATGAGAGGTAGAGGAGGGAACACATAAACTGACCGGTACACCCACGGTGTCACTAGAGCGTCCACAGCTATCGCCTGAGGGTCTCTTGACCTGGCGCAATACTTCTCTAGTTTTTTGTTTAGGCGGGACGCCATCATGTCCACCTGTGGACGACCCCATTGATTTACAATCATTTGGAAGACTTCTGGATGAAGTCCCCACTCTCCCGGGTGGAGGTCGTGCCTGCTGAGAAAGTCTGCTTCCCAGTTGTCCACTCCCGGGATGAACACTGCTGACAGTGCTAGTACATGATTCTCCGCCCATCGGAGAATTTTTGTGGCTTCTGCCATCGCCGTCCTGCTTCTTGTGCCGCCCTGTCGATTCACATGGGCGACTGCCGTGATGTTGTCTGACTGGATCAGCACCGGCTGGTGTAGGAGCAGGGATTTTGCTTGACTTAGGGCATTGTAAATGGCCCTTAGTTCCAGAATATTTATGTGAAGGGCAGTCTCCTGACTTGACCATAGTCCTTGGAAATTTCTTCCCTTTGTGACTGCCCCCCAGCCTCGTAGGCTGGCATCCGTGGTCACCAGGACCCAGTCCTGTATGCCGAATCTGCGGCCCTCCAGAAGATGAGCACTGTGCAGCCACCACAGAAGAGACACCCTGGTTCGTGGAGACAGGGTTATTAAACGATGCATCTGAAGATGCGATCCGGACCACTTGTCCAACAGGTCCCACTGAAAAATCCTGGCATGGAACCTGCCGAATGGAATTGCTTCGTAAGAAGCTACCATCTTTCCCAGGACCCGCGTGCAGTGATGCACCGATACCTGTTTTGGTTTTAGGAGGTCTCTGACTAGAGAAGACAACTCCCTGGCTTTCTCCTCCGGGAGAAACACTTTTTTCTGGGCCGTGTCCAGAATCATTCCCAGGGACATTAGACGTGTCGTGGGGACCAGCTGTGACTTTGGGATATTCAGAATCCAGCCGTGCTGGCTCAGCACTTCCTGAGATAGTGCTACTCCCACTAACAACTGTTCCTTGGATCGTGCCTTTATTAGGAGATCGTCCAAGTATGGGATAATTAAAACTCCCTTTTTTCGAAGGAGTATCATCATTTCCGCCATAACCTTGGTAAATACCCTCGGTGCCGTGGAGAGTCCAAACGGCAGCGTCTGGAATTGGTAATGGCAGTCCTGTACCACAAATCTGAGGTACTCCTGGTGAGAATTGTAAATGGGGACATGCAGGTAAGCATCCTTGATGTCCAGGGATACCATGTAATCCCCCTCGTCCAGGCTTGCAATAACCGCCCTGAGCGATTCCATCTTGAACTTGAATTTTTTTATGTATGTGTTCAAGGATTTCAAATTTAAAATGGGTCTCACCGAACCGTCCGGTTTCGGCACCACAAATAGTGTGGAATAGTAACCCCGGCCTTGTTGAAGTAGGGGTACCTTGATTATCACCTGCTGGGAATACAGCTTGTGAATCGCTGCTAGCACCGCCTCCCTGTCTGAGGGAGCAATCGGCAAGGCGGATTTTAGGAAACGGCGGGGTGGAGTCGCCTCGAATTTCAGCCTGTATCCCTGAGATACTATTTGAAGGATCCAGGGATCCACCTGTGAGCGGGCCCACTGATCGCTGAAATTCCTGAGGCGGGCCCCCACCGTACCTGGCTCCGCCTGTGAAGCCCCACCGTCATGCGGCGGACTTGGAAGAGGAAGCGGGGGAGGACTTTTGTTCCTGGGAACCTGCTGTTTGCTGCAGCCTTTTTCCCCTGCCTCTGCCTCTTGACAGAAAAGACCCTCCTTTTCCCCGCTTGTTTTTCTGGGACCGAAAGGACTGAACCTGATAAAATGGCGCCTTCTTAGGCTGTGAGGGGACATGGGGTAAAAATGCTGACTTCCCAGACGTTGCTGTGGAAACTAGGTCGGAGAGACCATCCCCAAATAATTCCTCCCCCTTATAAGGCAAGACTTCCATGTGCCTTTTGGAATCTGCATCTCCAGTCCACTGGCGAGTCCATAAGCATCTCCTAGCAGAGATAGATAATGCACTTATTTTAGATGCCAGCCGGCAGATTTCCCTCTGTGCATCTCTCATGTATAAGACTGAGTCTTTTATATGGTCAATTGTTAGCAGGATCGTGTCTCTGTCTAACGTGTCAATATTTTCTGACAGTTTATCTGACCACGCAGCGGCAGCACTGCACATCCATGCTGACGCAATAGCTGGTCTGAGTATAATGCCTGAGTGTGTATATACAGACTTCAGGATCGCCTCCTGCTTTCTATCAGCAGGTTCCTTAAGGGCGGCCGTATCCTGGGACGGTAGTGCCACCTTTTTAGACAAACGTGTGAGCGCTTTATCCACCCTCGGGGGTGTTTCCCAACGTAACCTATCCTCTGGCGGGAAAGGGAACGCCATTAGTAGCTTCTTAGGAATTACCAATTTCTTATCAGGGGAAGCCCACGCTTCTTCACACACTTCATTTAATTCATCTGACGGGGGAAAAACTACAGGTAGTTTTTTCTCCCCAAACATAATACCCTTTTTTGTGGTACCTGGATGTAAATCAGAAATATTTAACACCTCTTTCATTGCCTCAATCATGCAGTGAATGGCCTTAACGGGCATTAAATTTGACTCATCGTCGTCGACACTGGTGTCAGTATCCGTGTCGACATCTACTTGTGCCACCTGAGATAACGGGCGTTTCAGTGCCCCTGATGACTTTTGAGACACCTGGACAGGCACGAGCTGAAGACTCGGCTGTCCCACAGTCGGCATGTCGTCAAATTTTTTATGTAAGGAGTCTATACGTGCACTCATTTCCTGCCATAATACCATCCACTCAGGTGTCTGACCCCCAGGGGGTGACATCCCTGCTAAAGGCATCTGCTCCCTCTCCACATCATTATCCTCCTCAAACATGTCGACACAGCCGTACCGACACACTCCACACACACAGGGAATGCTCAAATAGAGGACAGGACCCACAAAAGCCCTTTGGGGGGACAGAGTAAGAGTATGCCAGCACACACCAGAGCGCTATATATATACAGGGACTAACTGAGTTATGTCCCTAATAGCTGCTTTTTATATAATATACTGTATACAGTGCCAATTTTAATGCCCCCCCTCTCTTTTCCCTCTTACTGTACTGTAGAATTGCAGGGAAGAGCCAGGGAGCTTCCTTCCAGCCGAGCTGTGAGGGAAAAATGGCGCCAGTGTGCTGAGGAGATAGGCTCCGCCCCTTTTCCGCGGCCTATTCTCCCGCTTTTTATGGGATTCTGGCAGGGGTATTTACCTCATATATAGCCCCAGGGGCTATATATTGAGGTATTTTAGCCAGCCAAGGTGTTTTTATTGCTGCCTCAGGGCGCCCCCCCCCAGCGCCCTGCACCCTCAGTGACCGGAGTGTGAAGTGTGTATGAGGAGCAATGGCGCACAGCTGCAGTGCTGTGCGCTACCTTGGTGAAGACAGGATGTCTTCATGCCGCCGATTTTCCGGACCATCTTCTTGCTTCTGGCTCTGTAAGGGGGACGGCGGCGCGGCTCCGGGACCGAACATCAAGGCTGGGCCTGCGGTCGATCCCTCTGGAGCTAATGGCGTCCAATAGCCTAAGAAGCCCAATCCGGCTGCAAGCAGGCGAGTTCGCTTCTTCTCCCCTTAGTCCCTCGCTGCAGTGAGCCTGTTGCCAGCAGGTCTCACTGAAAATAACAAATTCAAAGACTATAACTTTCTAAGAGCTCAGGAGAGCCCCTAGTGTGCATCCAACCTCGGCCGGGCACGAAATCTAACTGAGGCTTGGAGGAGGGTCATAGTGGGAGGAGCCAGTGCACACCAGGTAGTCTAGGATCTTTCTAGAGTGCCCAGCCTCCTTCGGAGCCCGCTATTCCCCATGGTCCTTACGGAGTTCCCAGCATCCACTAGGACGTTAGAGAAAATATATTTTGCTTGAAGTTGTCTTTATTAATAAATTCTCTCAAGGTGAAGAAATTACACATATTTGGGGAGACAAATATATTAGGAGAGTTCAGAACCATGCATTGCTTATTCTACACAAGAGAATACTGGGCGAGGCAGCCATGTTGGGTGCACTACATAGATTACACTGTGCGATAAGTAAAACATGGCAGTAAGGCATACAAGGGTAAAATGAAAAACATCTAACAGGACACCTAGTTTGTAGCTTACACAGTAAGGAAAATGGTCTTCTTACTCTATAATTGCTTTTAGATAATTTTCTCCTTTATAACTATTTTAAAGTGAGCTGAGGGGCAAATAACAATAGAGGGTCCAGTTACATTTTGAAATAATAAAAAAAAAATATCTGAGCAAAAAATAAAAAATAAAAATGTATAATAATTCTCCAACACTCCGAAGCTGGTAAGCTCATATTGTGAATTGCATAAAATATTTATATGAATCTCACTTAATCACTGTTACACACTGGTTCTCACTGGGCGGAGGTTGAGGCGAGAGAGGTGTTATTCGGCTCCCCAGCTGATGAGTGTGTGCAACAGGTAGCAGTGCAGGATCACTGGAAGTGTTGTGGATCTCTGATAATCTCAGGTCTCTGAGGAGTTAAGTGAAAAACTACTGTCTCCCACTGTGATGCTCTAAGACATTGACAAGATGGTGCCACACTTATGTGCAGTATTTAGGTCAGCAGCCATCTTGGTACAGGGAGTGAAGCCTCCCTGAAGGAACAGTATGGAATCTGAGCAGTAGCGCTCTCCCCTTTCAACACTTTTTACATACAAATAGGATTATAATGATAAAACTCCCACATAGTCATCTAAATGGGATGTAGTCACCATCCCCGCAGTCAGCATATCGCCACCGGGATCCCGGCCACCAGACTGCCGACAGGGGGCCGAGGACTGTTCCCACTAGTTGGTGTCCATGACACCCATAGAGTGGGAGTAGAACCTGTGGCGAGCAGCAAGGGGCTTCGTTTTGCTTGCCCCCCTGCCAGCATTCTGGCAGCCGAGATCCTTACATCGGTATGCTGACTGCCAGGATCCCGGCCGCCGGTCAACCATACCCAATGCATCTGAATGATTATTTGTGCCTGGTGTAGGATTTTCAAATATGTGTAGTTTACTGTATACAAGGATTTAAAACCTTATAGGAACTGAGATCTAAGGTGTATTACATGTAGTTAAAAAAAAAGTTTATTTTATGGCAGTAGTTTCCAAACTGGGGGCCGTGACACCCTGGGGTGCCTCGGGAAAGAGAGGGGTAAGGTGGGCCTTGCAGTGGTGCCATAGTTTGGTGGTCCACAACCAATTCAAATTATTTATACTGGATTTATTTGGCAAAACCAGTCCTTCACCACATAACTGAACCCAAGGATGACATATTATAAACACAATTTACTTCATTTTATATTCCCCCCCCCCCAGCAATTTCTGTCTGCAACTCCGGCCAAAGCTGTACTCTGAAGACGTAAGTATAATTATATGGTGCAGGGTGTGTGGTGTTGTCCCATGTGCACTGCACACCCTGCACCCATTATAGATATGCCAATGCCCCAAATCACTGGTTCTCAAACTTGGTCCTCAGGACCCCACACAGTTCATGTTTTCCATGTCAACTGGCAGGTGCAATGTGTATCACCAACTGTCATATTTTAAAAATTCACAGGTCACCTGGAAAATGGGAACTGTGCGGGGGTCCTCAGGACCGATGTGCCTATTTATCAACGAGTGATAAAACTTGTTGTGAATAATAAAACTCATTGCGATGATAAATGGTACTCTGGTTAATCAGCTTTCAACTGTCATTTTTCAAACACATGATAGCATAAGCATGCGCAGTACATTTTATTAGGGGATGCATCATCAGAGGGGCGCATCTAGCACCATCTATCAGGCATGTCTAGCACCTCTTACTGGTCCTCACTGCAATATAAAACATCCACCCCGGTGCCAATCCTATTAATGCAGATACATTTCCAGATGCTGTGGTGTGCACTCACTGCAATCACAGTGCTCCTCCTCAGCCTGACAGCAAGCCCCCCCATCCCCCCTAGCCAATGTACAGTACCCCCTTACCCCCAAGGGGCATGACAACTGAAAATGGGGACAAGTCAACATGACACGCCACCTATTTCTCATCACTTTAGGAGCATTCCTTTCTATTCCATATGCACCTTACCTATATGGTGGTTTCTCACAACGGGGAAACTCTGAAGAAATGTATCCTCCCTGCGCAGACAGGATCTTTAGACAGTATTCACTATTCATGTAGGAGAGCACATGGTCCGAAAGATGCCTGCTTTTGTGTAGGAATATAACCAAGGTCAACATCATACAACATAGGTTCAACCAGACTTATGCCACTTGTGTCACCTCCTTCCCCTGCATCTCTCAGCCACACCATCATCTCCTGCCTGCATCACTCAGCAACACCATCATCTCCCCCTGCATCTCTTATCCACATCATCATCTACCACCTGCTTCTATCATCCACACCATCTCCTCCATGCATCATCGCTCAGCCATACCATCATTTCCCACCTTAATCTCTCAGCCACACCATCACCTCCCTGCATCTCTCACGCACACCATCATCTCCTCCCTTCATCTCTCAGCCACACCATCATCTCCTCTCTGCATCTCTCAACCACACTATCATCACTTCCCTGCATCTGTCAAACACACCATCATCTCCTCCTTGCATCATCTCTCAGCCACACAATCATCTCCTGCCTGTGTCGTCGCTCAGTCACACCATCATCTCCCACCTGCATCTCTCAGCCACACCATCATCTCCCACCTGCATCTCTCAGCCACACCATCATCTCCTCTCTGCATCTCAGCCACAGCATCTCCTCCCTGCATCTCTCAGCCACACCATCATCTCCTCCCTGTGTCATCTCTCAACCACACCATCATCCCCTCTTGCATCGTCTCTCAGCCACAGCATCATCTCCAACCAACATCATCTCAGCAAACCATCATCTCCCACCTGCATCTCTATGCCACGCCATCATCTCCCTGTGTTGTCTCTCAGCCTCGCCCCTTCACTTTGTGCCTCTCAGCCTTCCACCATTCACTCTGTGTCTTTCAGCCTCATCCATTCACTCTGTATGTCTCAGTCTGCCCCCCTTCATTCTGTCTCTCAGCCTCCCACCCTTCAATGTCTCTCAGCCTGGCCCCATCCTTCACTCTGTGTCGCTCAGCCTGCCCCCTTCTCTATGAGTCATTCAGCCTCCCCCTGCCTTCATTCTGTCTCTTAGCCTCCCACCCTTCATTCGTCCTCTCAGCCTGCCTCCCTGCACTCTGTCTCTCTCAGCTGCCTACCCTTTTTTCTGTGTCTCCCAGCCTCCCACCTTTCACTCTGTCTCTCAGCCTGCACCCCTTTACTCTAAGTCCTTCAGTCTTCCCCTCACTTCATTCTGTATCTCTCAGCCTGCCCCCTTCACTCTGAGTGCTTCAGCCTCCCCCTTCACTCTGTGTCTCTCAGCCCCCCTCCCTTCACTGTGTCTCTCAGCCTGCCCCCTTCCCTTTACTTTGTGCCTCTCGGCCTGCCCCCTTCACACTGAGTCTTCATCCTCCACCCCTCATTGCCTGCCAGCCAACCCCACCTGTAGGTCTGTGTGATCCAGTGGCCGGTGAGGCCAGGCAGGCACTGCAAGAAGTACAGAGAAGGGGCTCTTCTTAGCGGCAGATAGGCCAGGCATCATGCTGGTAATGTGCTCTCACTTCCCGGCAGCCCTGGCATAGTGGGAGGTGGCAGAAATGGTGGGGCGGGTCACAGGTGTACTGCAAAGTGTGTGGCAGGTGAACCGGCATACCCGCTGCAAAATACTTATGGGTATGGCATACATGAGCGTATCCGCACACCAGTACCACTGGCGTTTATCGACATTAAGGTGTTCCTGCGCACACGAGGCACACCCCGTGCACATGCCTATGCTTGACAGGAGCTGAGCACATGACAGAAGCTGATTGGCTGGAGTACCATCTATCATACACAGGTTTTATCACTCACAACAAGTTTTAACACTTGTTAATAAATGAGCCCCCCCCCTAGATTGACAATCTGTGCCCTAAAGTGTTTCAGCGATGGCAGGTGTCTTTTTCAAAACTTGGATAGAAGGAAAATAATAGGAATAAAAACATAGAAACACAAGCTATTCCTTCAACAACCATATATTGAGTGAAAGTGAGGGGATTATTTTTAGTATGTAAATAGTATACCAAAATGGTATACATGGTATGGTATACTGTATAGAAAAATATACTAAAAATATTAAAATCTAGTGATTAAGTAATACCTACAAATGAGTGTACAGTACATTCAAATAAAGAAACATCAAAGAAAAAAACGCAAACATCAATACTAACAATTTCTGCTTTTCAGCTGTGTCTATTGGTTGTCGTCCATATGCGACTTTAAGCTAATTCTGCTGTGTCCTCTATGATGTACATCTGAGCATATGAATGTGCAAGGCCTAAGAGCAGGGCCGTCACTACCTATGGGCCAGCAGTGCCTGACACACAGCGCAAAAGCACTGTGGGCGCAGGACCACCGCCACAAACTATGCGGCCGGGACCTCCGCCGCTAGCTGCAGAGCTGGCAGCAGTGACCGGTGAGGTACGCCTGGCCCCTTCTGCCACAATTGCCGCAACGGTTCTGTGTACGTTCCCTTCATAATCAGCACTACGCTACCTTGACGCGACCACCAGCGCTGCAGCTGTCCGCCCCCTCCCGGCTCCCCATATACGGCCGCAGCAGCTCCTATCACAGACAGCGGACGCACGAAGCCCTGCCCACTTACTTTCTCACGCCCCCCTCCCCAATGTCTGTATGCTGTATGTAGATTACAGCAGCAGGCAGTGAATGAGTGCTTCTCATTCGTTCTGATCACCGCCTCCCCCCGCACCGCCTGTCTTGCAGTGTGTGGACAGAAGCTGTAAGTAAGCAGTGCAATACACACTCTCACTCTCTCTCTTTGCATACACACACTTGCACAGTATAATGTGACTGACGGAAGCTACTGTACGGTGTAATGTGACTGACGGACACTACTGCACGGTGTACTGTGACCGACGGGTGCTACTGTACGGTGTACTGTAACTGACAGACGCTACTGTATGATGTAAAGTGACCGATGGATGCTACTGTACAGTATAATGTGACCGACGGACGCTACTGTGCGGAGCAATGTAACTGACGTACGCTACTGTTCGGTTTAATGTAACTGACGGATGCTGCTGTGCGGTGTAATGTGACCGACGGATGCTGCTGTGCTGTGTAATGTGACCGCCGGAAGCTACGTAATGTAACTGATGGACGCTGCTGTGCAGTGTAATGTGACAGACGGACGCTACTGTGCAGTGTAATGTGATTGACAGATGCTGCTGCGCTGTGTAATGTGACCAACGGACGCTACGTAATGTGACTGACGGACGCTACTGTGCATGTTAATGTGACTGATGGATTCTACTGTGTAGCGTAATGTGAATTGGTACAGTTCTGTGGCCATGCCCCATCCCCATAAAGCATACATTGCCCTATTTTAAATGTGGAGGGGTAGGGGGCACCAATTCTCTTTTTGACACAGGGCACCAAATGTCTAGTTACCGCTCTGGCCTGCCTAATGTGTAAAAAAGGGGGACACTGCTGCCTAATGTGTAAAAAGGAGACTCTGCTTAATGTGTAAAAATGGGGTCTCTGCTGCTGTAATGTGTAAAAAAGAGGACTCTACTTGCCTAATGTGTAAAAAAGGGGGGCTCTGTTGCCATAATGTGTAAAAGGGAGCTCTACCTGCCTCCTAATGTGTAAAAGGGGGACTCTACCTGCCTAATGTGTAAAAGAGGACTCTACCTGCCTAATGTGTAAAAGGGAGCTCTACCTGTTGTACTGTGTAAAAATAAGAATTTACTCACCAGTAATTCTATTTCTCGTAGTCCGTAGTGGATGCTGGGGACTCCGTCAGGACCATGGGGAATAGCGGCTCCGCAGGAGACAGGGCACAAAATTTAAAAGTTTGACCACTAGGTGGTGTGTACTGGCTCCTCCCCCTATGACCCTCCTCCAAGCCTCAGTTAGGATACTGTGCCCGGACGAGCGTACACAATAAGGAAGGATTTTGAATCCCGGGTAAGACTCATACCAGCCACACCAATCACACCGTACAACTTGTGATCTGAACCCAGTTAACAGTATGATAACGTAGGAGCCTCTGAAAAGATGGCTCACAACAATAAACAACCCGATTTTTTTGTAACAATAACTATGTACAAGTATTGCAGACAATCCGCACTTGGGATGGGCGCCCAGCATCCACTACGGACTACGAGAAATAGAATTACCGGTGAGTAAATTCTTATTTTCTCTGACGTCCTAGTGGATGCTGGGGACTCCGTCAGGACCATGGGGATTATACCAAAGCTCCCAAACGGGCGGGAGAGTGCGGATGACTCTGCAGCACCGAATGAGAGAACTCCAGGTCCTCCTTAGCCAGGGTATCAAATTTGTAGAATTTTACAAACGTGTTCTCCCCTGACCACGTAGCTGCTCGGCAGAGTTGTAATGCCGAGACCCCTCGGGCAGCCTCCCAAGATGAGCCCACCTTCCTTGTGGAGTGGGCATTGACAGATTTAGGCTGTGGCAGGCCTGCCACAGAATGTGCCAGTTGAATTGTGCTACAAATCCAACGAGCAATCGTCTGCTTAGAAGCAGGAGCACCCAGCTTGTTGGGTGCATACAGTATAAACAGCGAGTCAGATTTTCTGACTCCAGCCGTCCTTGAAATATATATTTTCAATGCTCTGACAACGTCCAGCAACTTGGAATCCTCCAAATCGCTAGTAGCCGCATGCACCACAATAGGCTGGTTCAGGTGAAACGCTGATACCACCTTAGGCAGAAAATGAGGACGCGTCCTCAATTCTGCCCTGTCCGAATGGAAAATCAGATATGGGCTTTTATACGATAAAGCCGCCAATTCCGACACTCTCCTGGCTGAAGCCAGGGCCAGTAGCATGGTTACTTTCCATGTAAGATATTTCAAATCTACCGATTTGAGTGGCTCAAACCAATGGGATTTGAGAAAATCCAAAACTACATTGAGATCCCACGGTGCCACTGGGGGCACAACCGGGGGCTGTATATGTAGTACTCCTTTTACAAAAGTCTGGACTTCAGGAACTGAAGCCAATTCTTTCTGGAAGAAAATCGACAGGGCCGAAATTTGAACCTTAATGGACCCTAATGTGAGGCCCATAGATAATCCTGTTTGCAGGAAATGTAGGAATCGACCCAGTTGAAATTCCTCTGTCGGGGCCTTCCTGGCCTCACACCATGCAACATATTTTCTCCAAATGCGGTGATAATGTTGTGCAGTCACCTCCTTCCTGGCTTTGACCAGGGTAGGGATGACCTCTTCCGGAATGCCTTTTTCCCTTAGGATCCGGCGTTCAACCGCCATGCCGTCAAACGCAGCCGCGGTAAGTCTTGGAATAGACACGGTCCCTGCTGAAGCAGATCCCTTCTTAGAGGTAGAGGCCACGGATCTTCCGTGAGCATCTCCTGAAGTTCCGGGTACCAAGTCCTTCTTGGCCAGTCCGGAGCCACTAGTATCGTTCTTACTCCCCTTTGCCGTATAATTCTCAGTACCTTGGGTATGAGAGGCAGAGGAGGGAACACATACACTGACTGGTACACCCATGGTGTTACCAGAGCGTCCACAGCTATTGCCTGAGGGTCTCTTGACCTGGCGCAATACCTGTCCAGTTTTTTGTTGAGGCGGGACGCCATCATGTCCACCATTGGTCTTTTATGTGAAGAGACGTTTCCAGGCTTGACCACACGCCCTGGAAGTTTCTTCCTTGTGTGACCGCTCCCCAGCCTCTCAGGCTGGCATCCGTGGTCACTAGGACCCAGTTCTGTATGCCGAATCTGCGGCCCTCTAACAGATGAGCACTCTGCAACCACCATAGCAGAGAGACCCTTGTCCTTGTCGACAATTTTATCCGCTGATGCATCTGCAGATGCGATCCGGACCATTTGTCTAGCAGATCCCACTGAAAAATTCGTGCATGGAATCTGCCGAATGGAATCGCTTCGTAAGAAGCCACCATTTTTCCCAGGACTCTTGTGCATTGATGCACAGACACTGTCCCTGGTTTTAGGAGGTTCCTGACGAGTTTGGATAACTCCCTGGCTTTCTCCTCCGGAAGAAATACCTTTTTCTGAACAGTGTCCAGAATCATCCCTAGGAACAGCAGACGTGTCGTCGGGATCAGTTGGGATTTTGGAAAATTCAGAATCCACCCATGCTGTTGGAGCACTACTTGAGTTAGTGCTACTCCGACCTCCAGCTGTTCTCTGGATCTTGCCCTTATCAGGAGATCGTCCAAGTAAGGGATAATTAATACGCCTTCTCTTCGAAGAAGGATCATCATTTCGGCCATTACCTTGGTAAAGACCCTGGGTGCCGTGGACAATCCAAACGGCAGCGTCTGAAACTGATAATGACAGTTTTGTACCACGAACCTGAGGTACCCTTGGTGTGCAGGGCAAATTGGGACATGAAGGTAAGCATCCTTGATGTCCAAGGACACCATAAAATCCCCTTCTTCCAGATTCGCTATCACTGCTCTGAGTGACTCCATCTTGAACTTGAATTTTTGTATGTACAGGTTCAGAGATTTCAGATTTAGAATAGGTCTTACCGAGCCGTCCGGCTTCGGTACCACAAATAGCGTGGAGTAATACCCCTTTCCCTGTTGTAGAAGGGGTACCTTGATTATCACCTGCTGAGAATACAGCTTGTGAATGGCTTCCAATACCGTCGCCCTGTCTGAGGGAGACGTTGGCAAAGCAGATTTTAGGAACCGGCGAGGGGGAGACTTCTCGAATTCCAACCTGTAACCCTGAGATACTACCTGCAGGATCCAGGGGTCCACCTGCGAGTGAGCCCACTGTGCGCTGAAATTCTTGAGGCGACCCCCCACCGCCCCTGAGTCCGCTTGTAAGGTCCCAGCGTCATGCTGAGGCCTTTGCAGAAGCCGGGGAGGACTTCTGCTCCTGGGAAGGGGCTGCTTGCTGCAGTCTCTTACCCTTTCCTTTGCCTCGGGGCAAATATGAATGTCCTTTTGCTCGCTTGTTCTTATAGGAACGAAAGGACTGCGGCTGAAAAGACTGCGTCTTTTTCTGCTGGGAGGGGACTTGAGGTAAAAAGGTGGACTTCCCGGCTGTTGCCGTGGCTACCAAATCCGATAGACCGACCCCAAATAATTCCTCCCCTTTATACGGCAATACTTCCATATGCCGTTTGGAATCCGCATCGCCTGACCACTGTCGTGTCCATAGACTTCTTCTGGCAGATATGGACATCGCACTTACTCTTGATGCCAGAGTGCAGATATCCTTCTGTGCATCTCGCATATAAAGGAATGCATCCTTTAATTGCTCTATAGTCAATAAAATACTGTCCCTATCCAGGGTATCAATATTTTCAGTCAGGGAATCCGACCAAGCCACCCCAGCACTGCACATCCAGGCTGAGGCGATTGCTGGTCGCAGTATAACACCAGTATGTGTGTATATACTTTTTAGAGTATTTTCCAGCCTCCTATCAGCTGGATCCTTGAGGGCGGCCGTATCAGGAGACGGTAACGCCACTTGTTTGGATAAACGTGTGAGCGCCTTGTCCACCCTAGGGGGTGTTTCCCAGCGCGCCCTAACCTCTGGCGGGAAAGGGTATAACGCCAATAACTTCTTTGAAATTAGCAGTTTTTTATCAGGGGTAACCCACGCTTCATCACACACGTCATTCAATTCCTCTGATTCAGGAAAAACTACAGGTAGTTTTTTCAGACCCCACATAATACCCCTTTTTGTGGTACTTGCAGTATCAGAGATATGCAAAGCCTCCTTCATTGCCGTGATCATATAACGTGTGGCCCTACTGGAAAATACGTTCGTTTCTTCACAGTCGACACTAGATTCGGTGTCCGTGTCTGGGTCTGTGTCGACCGACTGAGGCAAAGGGCGTTTTACAGCCCCTGACGGTGTTTGAGACGCCTGTACAGGTACTAACTGGTTTGCCGGTCGTCTCATGTCGTCAACCGACTTTTGCAGCGTGCTGACATTATCACGTAATTCCATAAACAAAGCCATCCATTCCGGTGTCGACTCCCTAGGGGGTGACATCACCATTACCGGCAATTGCTCCGCCTCCACACCAACATCGTCCTCATACATGTCGACACACACGTACCGACACACAGCAGACACACAGGGAATGCCCTTTGGGGAGACAGAGGGAGAGTTTGCCAGCACACACCAAAGCGCTATAATTATATAGGAACAACCTTATATAAGTGTTGTTTCCTTATAGCTGCTTAAATATATATAATATCGCCAAAAAATGCCCCCCCTCTCTGTTTTTTACCCTGTTTCTGTAGTGCAGTGCAGGGGAGAGCCTGGGAGCCTTCCTAGCAGCGGAGCTGTGTAGGAAAATGGCGCTGTGTGCTGAGGAGATAGGCCCCGCCCCCTATTCCGGCGGGCTCTTCTCCCGGTTTTTCTGAGACCTGGCAGGGGTGAAATACATCCATATAGCCTCATGGACTATATGTGATGTATTCTTTTTAGCCAGAAAGGTATTAACATTGCTGCCCAGGGCGCCCCCCCCAGCGCCCTGCACCCTCAGTGACCGCCGGTGTGAAGTGTGCCTGAGCGCAATGGCGCACAGCTGCAGTGCTGTGCGCTACCTCATGAAGACTGAAAAGCCTTCAGCCGCCGGTTTCTGGACCTCTTCTTACTTCGGCATCTGCAAGGGGGTCGGCGGCGCGGCTCCGGTGACCCATCCAGGCTGTTCCTGTGATCGTCCCTCTGGAGCTAGTGTCCAGTAGCCTAAGAAGCAAATCCATCCTGCACGCAGGTGAGTTCACTTCTTCTCCCCTAGGTCCCTCGTTGCAGTGAGCCTGTTGCCAGCAGGACTCACTGAAAATAATAAAACTATCAAAACTTTTACTCTAAGCAGCTCTTTATGAGAGCCACCTAGATTGCACCCTGCTCGGACGGGCACAAAAACCTAACTGAGGCTTGGAGGAGGGTCATAGGGGGAGGAGCCAGTACACACCACCTAGTGGTCAAACTTTTAAATTTTGTGCCCTGTCTCCTGCGGAGCCGCTATTCCCCATGGTCCTGACGGAGTCCCCAGCATCCACTAGGACGTCAGAGAAAGGGGGCTCTACCTGCCGTTCTGTCTAAGAGAGAGTTCTACCTGCCTAATGTGTAAAAGGGGGACTCTACCTGCCTAATGTGTAAAAGACTCTACCTGCCTAATGTGTAAAAGGGATCTCTACCTTGCCGTACTGTGTAAAAGGGAGCTCTGCCTGCTGTAATGTGTAAAAGAAAGCTTTGTGGCCATGCCCTTTCCCCATGAAACCATGCCCTATATTTTTGGCGTACGCCTATGGCGCGCACTGCCCCTGTTTTGTATATGGGGGGGGGGGGGCATTGCTGTTCCTTTGTTCCTTGCACACAGCGCTAAAATGTCTAGTTATGGCACTGCCTAAGACGCACACTGTCAGGATCTATACATGCTGTGATACCACCTGGTGAAATGTGCATCAGTCCTGTGGCAGGTGCAGATTTACTGTCTGAGTATGGCCACCCACATAACATCCCCATAACAAGCTCATATGATGGACCATCTCCTTACTTCTGTTTAACCACCTCCCAGTTACCACCCAGGAACCCCCAGCACTTTTCCAGGACATGTCTGATACAGTGTGTTTCAATCACAGCAGTGCCTTGTGTGTAATCTCTGTGTAACGTATGCGCCGAATGAGGTTTCAGGGATTTTTGCACACTTGCAGTAGTGAAAAATTGTACAACTCCGCCAACATCTGCATTGCACGCACCTCTGAATCCAGTCCAGTGTGCTCATTGCTGACAGACCCAGAAAGGGTTTCAGGATCAGTGAGCATGTGCCTGTCGCCAGTACACAGAATGTTCACGCTCTTTTTAATATGAACATTTAACACTGTCCCTTGATACGGTGCATTTTTTTTCAGGCATACATTTTAATTCTTAAACTAGTTCCAGAAACAGAAAAAGTCAGTAAAATCATTTCAGAAAAAAAAAGCATTGAAAAACTTATCCAGAATAGGTAAACTGCTATAAACCTTATGTAACCACTTGTTACAATAAGTGCATTAGACATTCATGTCCTATGTTATATGCAGTGTATATATATATCTAGATACAGTATATATATATAAATATATATATAGCACATAGCCCGGCAGCACTCACGGCAAAGAAAAGACAAAAGGCAGCTCTGGTAGCCAACGTTTCAATCTAATTGTATCAACATTTTCATCAGGGCATAATACATTTACAAAACACACATACCTATATACCTCCTCCGGTTCGTCCATACCGCCCGCCGTCCGTGCACCACGCTCCTTCAAATGACATCATCACAGTGCGCCCGGACACTGGCCGTACGGAGGGGCCGGAGCACCAGAATTGTACGAAGTGCAAAGTGCTGAAAGAGAAAACATAATACATATAAAATTACAAATATTCAATACTCTTCATGATTTGTGCATTGATCTACATGAAATCAAACATACCACCTAATAGTGTTAATAAAAAAACTAGCAGCCCAATGCTAACACCTTTAGTGTTGACAACTGTTTGTTGCTAGGTACAGGACCTAGCAACAAACAGTTGTCAACACTAGAGATGTTCAGCACCCGGCTGCCAGTTTTTTATTAACAAAATTACGTGGTATGTTTGATTTCATGTAGATCAATGCACAAATCATGATGACAGTTGGAGAGTGGAGTAATATAGTTGGGGAGTGATTGGTCCTGTTAGAACTATGTACTGGATACCAGTAAGAGACTATGGTGGTCATTCCGAGTTGTTCGCTCGCTAGCACTTTTAGCAGCCGTGCAAACGTTATACCGCCTCCCACTGGGAGTGTATTTTAGCTTAGCAGAAGTGCGAACGAATGGATCGCAGAGCGGCGGCAAACTTTTTTTGTGCAGTTTTAGAGTAGCTCAATACCTACTCAGCGCTTGCGATCACTTCTGACTATTCAGTTCCTGTTTTGACGTCACGAACACGTCCTGTGTTCGCCCAGCCACGCCAGCGTTTTTCCTGGCACGCCTGCGTTTTTACGAACACTCCCTGAAAACGGTCAGTTGACACCCAGAAACGCCCACTTCATGTCAATCACTCTGCGGCCGGCAGTGCGACTGAAAAGCTTTGCTAGACTTTGTGTGAAACTACATCGTTCGTTGTAATAGTACGACGCGCGGGCGCATTGTGCCGCATACGCATGCGCAGAAGTGCCTTTTCCCCCCTCATCGCTGCAGAGCAAACGAAAGCAGCTAGCGATCAACTCGGAATGACCCCCTATACTTTTTCCCATACCTTACTTAAAAGAGTGATGCAGGAATACTCAGTCGGAAACCTTTATCTACCCATTACTTATTATCTCAAAGGCTTCACTACCGTACAGCTGGAAACACCTTCCCGTTTAGACAGAGGAAGCAGGAATTTATAATACACTAAGTAATCTGGTGTAAGGGCTAGACAGAGGAAGCAGGAATTTATAATACACTAAGTAATCTGGTGTAAGGACTGGAGACCTATAAGGCAGCAGCTGTGCACAGTTATTCATAAAACTTGGGGTAATATATTATTGTTTGTTAACATACAACAAGGAATGTTATGCAAATGAAATGAGTTACCTTGCTGGTTGTTGATGTGATATGTTATAAATGTTCTGTGACACTGTAAGAGGAAGTGAGTGTAATATTAATAAATCTACCTGGTTCTTGAGCAGCATCTAGAGGGCAAGTGGTGATAAATAAATTCTTAATTCATTTGTGGAAAAATTATAATAAAAAAGGGGGTTTGCCCAAGTAGGCCCTAAATGGATCAGTAAGTACACCTACTTGGGTGGAGGCACATCGGTTATTTGGGTAACCCATATACACCTAGCATTAGAAAGTGGGTTACACTTATATAAACCTGTACAGTGCCAGCATTTGCACTGCCTCCCTTCCTCTGCATGAGGGTCCTTCATAAAGGGTTGATCCCCAGTGGGTTAGAATGCTTTGTGAGTCCTGTCATCTTCCTAAGGGACTGCCCCCGTGTCTGGCTCTCAAGTTACATCAGCAACACATGAGGGTGCTCTGTCTGCATACAGCTGCATCAGGGGAGTAGCAGCAGTCTACAACAGCAACAGCACACTTGCCAACTTTCTGTGTCTCCTCTCTGGGAGAAGCCCAGAGAGAAGACGTTGCTGGACACTTCAGGGGGTGTTTCGGACTCTTGTGTCATTATTCCCCACCCTCACCACTGGAAAATGTATGAGATTTACATGTCCTTGGGGAGAGGCTAAATTATGTGATTCAAGTGGTTTAGCCCTGTGATTTCCATGCTAATCTCCTCATCCTGCCAGCTTCTCTAGGAGAACCACCTATGTTTACAGGGGTGCAGGGGACTACCCTACAACTTCTGGAAGAGTATGCAGGTATGGGCAACAAGGAAGTGAAAGCAGTGGGGATTCACTGGGAGCACTGTGTGACATAATATGATCTTGTATGCATGTCTGGGCTCTGGGATTTTGTGAACTCACATCAGGAACCAGAGAGTCAGCTTGATGAGTCTTCCCCCTCATGTGGAGGACACTCATGGGGAGGCTTATAAGTACCAAGTGTAGCTATGTGTAGAGGAAATCGCGCTATAAGTAAGATTTCCTCCATTTCAAATTTATGCTCTCATTCCATAGTGCTGCCCTTTCCCTCTCTAAACAGTTGTATTTCAAAAACCTCATTTTCTCCCAGTCACTAGACCCCCGGCATATCTTCACCACTTTCAAGTAGAGATGAGTAAGTTCGGTTTTCAGAAAACTGAACCCACCCAAACTTACCCATTCCAAGTTTATCCGAGCAGGGATTTGAATCTCCCTGCCATGTTCGGACCCAAAAACAAAACATCTACTTCCCGGTATTGGATCTCATTTGTGTTGGATTTGGTCGCCATTTTCAAATTCCCATTGAACCTATGGGCTGACTGAATGGCTGAGAAAGACGTTCTCATGGCTCTCAGCCAATAGCTCCCTGCATTTCCATCCATCCCAGAAGCTGCTCCAGCCACATATCGGTGGCACACTGCCATGAGGCACAGCTGAGAGAGCGGTGTGTACACTGCAGTGCCCAGACATCATCATCCTCACAGACATCACCACCAGGGCATTTATCATCACTGTCATCACGGTAAGTGGACTATAACTTCTATCCTAGAGCTGGCATGTCTACCTGCAATGTATCCAACCCACATTGTATCCGACCCACACTTTAACCAATCTGTATTTTATCTGTTCTGCATTGTATCCAACCCACATTGTATCTGACCTGTGTTGTATCCAACCTGCAATGTAACCCGCACTGTATTGGACCTACACTATATCCCACCTGCACTATAGCCGACCCGCACTGTATCCGATCTGCACAGTGTGTCCCATACTGTCACGTGCTCAATATGTAACTTTGTGTCCCAAAGTATTCCACATTGTACCCCACACTGTATCCTGCTGGTATGGAACATCGTTTTTATGGTTGGGGAAATTCTGGAGAGCTGCTCAACAAAGAGGCCGATTGATTGGGGCTTTACTTGGGCACAAAGTGCTAGTCATCAGTAGCCCAGGAGGGAGGTACAGATTGGGCACTGGGAATAAGCATGTGATGGGGGCATGTGCACTAATGTAAGGGGCATCCACTTCTGCTGTTGCTATTTTACACATGGTTTAGGATTTTTTCTTTGCTCTTTGTTAACTACTGCTACTTTTGAGCAATGATATTCCACACACAAGTACATTTCCATGTTGAATTGTTTTTTATTGAAAGTACTTGTGAGTTGGTTTGATTAGTTATTGCTAATACATTACTTATTTGCAACACATTTTTAAACAGAAATAACTGTAGTTTGTGCCACTGCTCTGTTGCTTAGTTTAGCCAGCCAGCTAAATTCGTGAACAATATTGTAAGTTGTGTGGTAGTCAATATTGTCTGAAAATGACTGGAAATTAATGTTATTGAGGTTAATAATACTATAGAAACAAAAAAAGCCAAATTACATGATTTTAGCTATTTAACATTTTTTTTTACAGATCCAAAACCAAAATGTGAGGGTGAATTTGCAAAATTAGAACAAAAACCAAAACACTAAATTAATACAGATCCAAAACACCTCCCCCTTGACCCTATCCCCTCATGCCTCCTACGCTACTACTCTGCCTCTGCATGTTCCCTTCTTGCCCACATCTTAACTCTCAACTTATCATCAGGCTATGTCCCCTCAGCTGTCAAACATGCCCTCTTCTCCCCATTCTTAAAAAAATCTACTCTTGAGTCTAACACTCTCTCCAAATACTGCCCCGTCTCTCTCATCCCCTTTGCCTCCAAACTCCTTGAGCACATTGTTTACAACTGCCTTACTGCCTTTCTTTCCTCTCACTCCCTGCTTGACCCATTTCAGTCTGGCTTGCGTCCTCCCCACTCCACTGCCCTCACAAAAGTAAACAATAACCTCCTTGCTGCGAACTGTAAGGGCCACTACTCTCTGCTCATTCTCCTTGGCCTCTCTGCTGTTTGTGACACTGTGGACCACCCTCTCCTCCTGCAAATCCTTCAAGCACTTGGTCTACATGATACTGGCCTGCTCTCTGACCATTGCTTCTCTGTCTCCTCTCATGACTTCACTCCCCAACTCCTCATTTTCACTAACATTTGGTTTCCCCCAAGGTTCTGTTCTTGGACCTCTTTTTTTCTCCCTCTATGCATCCTCTTTAGGTGACCTAATCAGCTCTTTTGACCTCCAATATCATCTCTATGCTGATGATACTCATATCTACCTTTTCTCTCCTGACCTCTCCCCCTCTCTTCTCACTTGTATGTCCAACTGTCACTCTGCTATCTCTTCCTGGATGTCCCAGCCATTTCTTAAACTAAACATGTCTAAGACTGAGCTAATATCTTCTCACCCTCCTCACTTCCCACAATTCCATTTTCTATTGATGGCACAACCATCTCCTCCAGCCCGAGTGTGCTGTCTTGGAGTTATTCTTGACTACTCCCTCTCCGTCAAATCACACATTCAGTACCTGTTGCAGTCCTGCCATTTCCATCTCAAAAATATCTCCAGGATCAGACCCTTTCTGACCCTAGATGTTACTAAGACCCTCATCCACTCACTGGTCATCTCCAGATTGGACTACTGTAACATTAACCTATCCGGACTTCCATTTCCATTTACATATCTGACCTCATCTCCCTTCACACTCCCAACTGCC
Source organism: Pseudophryne corroboree (assembly GCF_028390025.1). NCBI lineage: Eukaryota > Metazoa > Chordata > Amphibia > Anura > Myobatrachidae > Pseudophryne > Pseudophryne corroboree. The sequence continues at coordinate 419,850,823 of NC_086447.1, read as the reverse complement.
CTCTGCACTCCTTAAATGAATGCTGCCTCTCCTGCCAACGGATTACTGCCTCCCAGTCCCACCTCTGAGATTTTGACCATGGTGCTCCCTACCCCTTGAATTCTCTACCTATCAGACTTTCTACCTCTCTACAAAATTCAAACAAGCTCTCAAGACCCATTTTTTCCACCAAACCCAGCAATATCTCAGTCTACCCATCTATTCCTTGCTTATTGTCTACATCATCTGTGTCGGCATTATCTGTCTGTCCCTCCCCTTTAGAATGTACGTTCAGAGCCCTCTTTCCTAATGTGTTTAGGCTTCCCTAGTAATGCTATCATCTATTCTATACTACCTTTAATGGCACCTAACCATTGTTTTCTGCCACCATGCTGCTTATCTGAGTGCTATGACCACAGATGCAGCAATGTTTATAAATGATGTACTTGTTTTGCTTTGTTGTTATGCCCCATATGTTCGTGTCCTAGTTAATGTTATACCCCATATTAGTGCTCTAGTGAATTTGATGCCCCAAAGTAGTTCCCTAGTTAAGGTCATGCCCCATATTAGTGCCCTAGCTAATGCTATGCCCCATAGTAGTGCCCTAGTTAATGTTATAAATTATAGAAAAGCCCTAGTTAGTCACCTTATTTGTGATGGTGTCACGTGCTCCATCACTATTGGCAGCATTTTGAAGTTTACATGACAGCCTCACTTCAGCGGGGCCTTTAGGGCTGAGAAAAATGCAGAATACAGTGAGTGCAAAGACAGGGGTGTAAGGTGGGGGACCAGACAGCTCCTACCATTCTAATGCAGTAAATTCCACTTTGAGTGCAGATCTTCTTAATTTCAGCACCATCGGCGGGATGTAATGCCGCATGAGTCCAGCGGCTGTGCGGAATGCCGGCTGATCTCTGACTTTTTTTAAAGGGGCAATCACTTACAAGGCATGGTTTTGCCTTGTAAGTGATTGACCCTTTAAAAAAGGTCTGAGTTTGGCCGGCAACTTGCACAGCCGCCGGACTCGGCCGGCATTACATCCCACTGCTGATCTCTTTCTGGGAAAGTCTTAATCTTGGTGCTCAATCCCCAACCCCGGTTCACTTCACAGAGAATGTAAATAATTAGAAACATACTCTTTGATAGTTCTGGGCGCATTGATTAGCACAGCTGTGTCTGTGAGGGTAAAATGGGAGCATTGGAGATGTATGCATGGTGTAAGGGTGGGATGGTATTGATATCCTGGCAGATATAATCCTGACAGCCAGAATGCAGACAGCGTCATCCCGCCATTAAAAATCTTGATGGATCCCGGGCGAGTATTTTTACCCTAACTCTATTCCCAAACCCACCCCTTCTGCAGCCTAACCTTAACCACCCCCTAGTGCATAACTATAAACCTATCCTAACCTCAGTTCTTATCGTCAGGATCCATGGGCATTCTGACAGTTGGGATTTCAACTACCGGGATCCCACCACCTTAAATAAGGGCAGTATGAATGGTGTAATGGTTAGTATTATTGCCTCTCAGTGCTGAGGTCATTGGTTTGATTCCCACCATGGCCCTGTGTGGAGTTTATGTTTTCTCCCTGTGTCTTTATGGGTTTCCTCCAGGTACTTTGGTTTCCTCCCACAAACCAAAAATATATATTACTTGGCTCCCAACAAAAACATTAACCCTAGTGTGTGTGTGTGCATGTACAGTGCCATGGAGCCTTATCCCTGTTCGTACTCCACCTCCCTATTCTATTCTCTTGCACTGCACTGCCCTGAACTCCAGATGTAATTAAAGGAAGGTGGAGCTCCCTGAGACAGTGGGGTATCATTATCAATTTTTACTTGCACTAGCCCCAGACTACTAGCAAATAATATGCCCTTCTCATTGGTAAATGTATGTGTTATGCAAACACACCTTTACTGTTCTCTGCCTTGGATAGAACTCTCCCATCATACCCCATCCAGCCTATTCAAGTGCAAACAAGTATCAGTCGCACAATCCCACAGATCTGCGTAAGCCCGGTGTCCTGGGCATGCACAGAGTGAATTCACACAAAATACACTATAGCAACTGGCATAGTACTCACTCTGCATCAGGACCATTGTTACTCATCTCTAGAAAATCTTACATAATGATAGCAATTTGCTCATGTCTTTAGAGGTAAGCCTTTGTAGAATTATGGGCAGCACAGATTGTGTAATAGTTAGCATTGCTGCCTCACAGCCAGGGACCGACTTGGGGGCAAGAATTGTCCCCAACATTCATTACGTGTGCATGCCTATGGCAGGGAAAAAGGTGCGAGGCCACAGATCAAAGGGCTGTAGCCTTTGCGGAAGGCCTCATTAAGGCAGGTGAAGATTTATTTAATGATTTAAAAAAAATAAGCTGAAATATTGGCTTCCATAAAAGAAAATTTAATGTCACAAAATACCATCACGGGTCTAACAGAAGCAATGAGTACATAGTTACATACTGTAATTAGTGAGGTTGAAAAGAGGCAAAATGATCATCGGGTTCAACCTGTATTATAATTCTTACCCTATTCTGTATTAAGCTGAGTTTACTATAATATCCCTGCTGAAATTATGTTTTAAGACTAATTAACAACCACAGTATAATTTGTGCTTTTCCCAAAATATAATTATTTTAAATACTATATCTTGGATATCTTTTTCAATTAGAAATTTATTTAATCCCTTTTTAAATGTATTTAGTACAAATTTAAAAGAGATGCTAAAGGAGGATGTTAATGAATGTTATAGTCTGTCTCTGTAATTTGATGAATCAGCAGATTTTGCTGATAATGCAGTAAGGGTTTTTCATTCAAATCATCTTCCATGATATGTCCAGCAAAGGAGAATTGTTAACTATTTTAGAACTAAAGGAACAAACAAGAGGTACAGTATAGATATGAACAACTTATTTAAGGATTTCATTACTGGTGTAGGGTTCGCAATTTATAACCTAGTATCAATAACCACTGATGGTGCTGATTCTATGGTTGGCAATGAAGCTGGATTTGTTACTCTATGTAGAAATTATGAAGAAATACCACGCTTTCTTAGTTACCATTGTATTATTCATGATCAGCAGTGATGCTCAAAAATATTGCATTCCATTTCTCAGAGGTGATGAGTGTTGCCTTCAAGATAGGTAAGTCCATGCGTGCAAGAAGCTTGCCAAGATACCAGTTTTAAAGTCACTTGAAGTATGTGAAGCTGAACATGGAGACCTCTTGTTGCATACTTTCAAAACTTGGCTTGGCCTTGCAAAATTTCTAGATAGATTCAGAGATCTTCTGCCTGAAATAAAACATTTTTTTTTACCATCAAAGGGGAATCATATCCTCACCTTGTTGACAAAGGGACCTATTCAGAGATGGATGCAGCCCCAGCATTCACATAAATGGGTGTTTTTCAGACATCTGCACACTTGCAGCAGCTGCAGTGCACATGCGTGGTAAATCATTATGCTATTGCATCCCAGAAGGATGCGATCGCATCATGATTGACAGGTGATGGACATCTGGGAGCAGCAACACAGCATTGGGAGGGAGTGCACCAGGAAATGCAGGCGTGCAATGGCCATTTTTGGGGCCAGCTGATGACGTCTTCTGCGTTTTTTGTGATCGGAAACATGGCGCCGGACCACCTGTGTATGCAGCCATGCAGCATAGCCAGCGGTCAATCTCTATTTGAGGTTTTTGCGATGTGACTGCAATTGAATTGCAGCCCCCATCATGTGATTTTAGTGGTTGCAGATTTTGCTAAAATAGCAAAATCTGCGACCAACTCTGAATACCCCCCCCCCCCCCTTTCCCCCAAGAGTAGAGGTTAAACCATTCTTTTCTTTGTGACATTACTGAAGAGTGGAAGCAATTACATTTGGAACTTCAAGAAAAACACAAAGCTATAATTGATATGTTCAGTGCGGTTAAAACATTCAAGGAAAATTGACAATATTCACAATTCAGTTAAAACTAGTGGATCTAAAAAAATGTTAACAATTTAGAAGCAGAGTGCATGGTCATAAAAGTAACTTAGAAGGAGGCGGTTTGAGGAATTATAAAAAAAAAAGAAGTTGTGGTATTTATGTAATTTTCATTAAAAAGATCAGCATGGAAACACAGCTATAAACTTAGGAGAATTTATAGATACTGACCCGGGAAGGTGTGGTTTAAAAGATCAACAGTATATAGATAGATGGCCAACAGTCAATAGGTCAACAAGGTCAAAAGGTTGACAGGGTCAATGTCGACATTTAAATGGTCGACATGGACTTAGTTTGACAGGGTCAAAGATTCGACATGCAAATGGTCAACAGAGTAAAGATCGAACATTTTTATTTTAACCCTAATATTTGAACCCCCCTCCCAGTGCTTAACTCTAACCCTCCCCTTGGTGCCTAACCCAAACCCTCCGCCAAGTGGCTAACTCTAGCAATCATGAAAACCCATGTGTAGACTATTTGCATGTCATCCTCTTTAAAACTGTCATCCTTTTGACCCTGTCGACCTATTAACTGTCTATTTATTTACTGTCTATCTTCCATCGGAATTCTGACCCAGGGCTGGTTAAAGAGGAAATGTGGAAATTAAACTATGATTTTTTTTTTTAATAAAGAGCTTTCAATGAAAGCAGTTTTTTAAATTTATTTTGTAAAGAAAAATATCCTAATATGTGGAGAGTTACAGCTTATCTAACCTCATTTTTTGTTCAATTTATTTGTGTGAACCCTTATTCTCTTCAACGAATGCAATTAAGAAAAAACATTGTTCTTGTTTGATGGAAGATCATTTAAAATCATGTTTGAGAGTTGCGATAAGCTCTTATGAACCTCAGTATAACAAACTTGCTGCAGATATGCAATGCCAAGTTTCAAGTTAATCTGTGTAAAGAAAAAAATATAGCATTTCACTTTGATTTATGAATATGCCTTGGTAAGTGTAGCCACTGTTTTAAAAAGTGTGTACTTGCTGCATTTATTATTTCCATTATTTTACTTACAGGAAATATAAACCTAAGTACTTACTATAAATTACATGGTGCTTTGTTTACAACATGTCTTTTTACACCGTAAAGTAGTAGACCACCAACATTATTATCAGCAGTGAGTAGCCCTCAGTGCCCAAAAGACTGGCCATCCCTGTTGTATCTGATCAATGTTGGTCCACTGGAAACAAGAAGTTAATATGTAACTCAGTGTTTTTCTGAAAAACATTAAATGTTTTTCAATAAAAATTGCAGATTCTTTAAGATCGAGGTTTGCTTGGAGATGACCATAGGAACATTTATTCCCCTTTCACACCACAAAAACTGGGTTATTGAACACGGTTTGAAGCTGTGTCGTAGCAGCTTGCGATTGCGCTTTATATCCCATTCCCACCTCAGGTTGGACCCACGTTATTGCCAAGTCTCCTCATTGCCAGCACTTGGAGATGACATCTTCTCCTGGCTCCATGTTTATTTGTAGTGTCACCCGGTTTGGATGACCTGGGGCACCCCGCTGGCTATCAGGATCAGTGCTGAGGGTCAGATTCCCGGATAACACAACCCAGGTAGACCCTGTTATACCACAGTAGGACATGGGTGCCCCGACAATAACCCGGGTTAAAAATTTGGTGTGAAAGGTTTATTATATAGATATCATCAACACTATTTTTTCTTATTAAAGTTACCTTCTTAAATTAGAAATTAATTAATTTAGAATATAATCTATCGAAATAATTCCCATAGATTTTTTGAACAGCTCACAGGGAACAGTGCTCCTAGACACTCACATACATGTGTAATAATCACTCTGTAGCCATGCTGTGGTTACAATTCTTGCTGTTGGGATAAATATAACAGATGAGAGGACAACACTTTGGGATCCTGAACTACTAACTACCACCTTCATTGTATATAATTCTGTAAGAAAATTATTTGTTTAGTACATTTAAGTGTAAGTCAGTTTTTCCTCGTTCCTTCCATTAGGAAAATGCGGACTTGCATTTTTGCTGTCAGTATTTCCAGCCATTAAGTGGCAACCCAAGGACATTCTTGTGGACACACCAAACTTCTGTGGTTGTGCTTCTGTAAAATATTCTTAGTTTCCATTTAATCAACAACAGAGGAACTGAGAGAAGGAGACTTAATGGCGTAAGTCAGCTCTGATACAGTAAATTTATACAGCTTTACTTTTATGCTCTAACCGCAGATGAAGACTTGGTTGACTGTTAAATTGTCGAATTCATTGAAAAAAAAAATGAATGTAAATGGTATGTTTATCTATGATAAATACATTATTAAAACAATAACTTTATTCTGATCATTAAACATGTTCACTGCAACAAACATTTAAAAATGAGCAAAATAAAATATAGAATAGTGACATGTGAAAAGAAAGAGATTGACTAAAGTATGGTTCTATCAGTGGCATGGCTAGAGATTGTTATATTGGTAGGGAGGAGAATTTTACAACTCTGTTTCCTCAAATTTTCAACTTAAAAGACTTGCAGCATAACCTAGAAGGTATTGTGGGGTAAGAATTGGGAAAGGATTAATAAGTCCCTAATAACGTCACACTGCGTACTTTTACATTGACAGCATTGGTTCCATTTCAGACCACGATGCAATCCAAATATTATTTGACAAAATGCAGATGTTATAGGTGTCACGTATAGAAATGCTGTTATCTTTCTGATAGTGATGAGCGATCCGAACCCCCCCGAACTTCACCCATTTTACACGGGTCCGAGGCAGACTCGGATCCTCCCGCCTTGCTCGGTTAACCCGAGCGCGCCCGAACGTCATCATCCCACGGTCGGATTCTCGCGAGATTTGTATTCTATATAAGGAGCCGCGCGTCGCCGCCATTTTTCACTCGTGCATTGGAGATGATCGAGAGAGGACGTGGCTGGCATCCTCTCAGTTTCTATGTTCAGTGGGCTGCAAATTGTGCTGCAAATATCTGTGCTCAGTGTGCTGCAAATATCTGTGCTCAGTGTCCTGCAAGTGCAAATATCTACGTTCTCTGTCTGAAAAACGCTCCATATCTGACTGTGCTCAGTGTGCTGCAAATATCTGTGCTCAGTGTGCTAATTGCTTTATTGTGGGGACTGGGGACCAGCAGTATTATATAGTAGGAGGACAGTGCAGAGTTTTGCTGACCAGTGATCAGTGACCACCAGTATTATACGTTCTCTGCCTGAAAAACGCTCCATATCTGTGCTGCATTGTAGTATATAGTAGGAGGACAGTGCAGAATTATTCTGACCACCAGTATAACTATATATATATATAGCAGTACGGTATAGTAGTCCACTGCTCTACCTACTTCTGTGTCGTCAAGTATACTATCCATCCATACCTGTGGTGCATTTCAGTTTTGCACAGTTTGCTGACCACCAGTATATAATATATAGCAGTACGGTACAGAAGGCCACTGCTCTACCTACCTCTGTGTCGTCAAGTATACTATCCATCCATACCTGTGGTGCATTTCAGTTTTGCACAGTTTGCTGACCACCAGTATAACTATATATATAGCAGTACGGTACAGTAGTCCACTGCTCTACCTACCTCTGTGTCGTCAAGTTGTTAAAGCCTAATATTTATCTTACTTAAAACCCTCTAAAAGGTGAAAGAACACAGTACGCTATTGGCGTATGGTATACCGTAAGGGTACGCACGTTGCGTAACAATCGCTTAGCCGTAGTCGAGACGCTCGAGCGTCACGTTCGCTCACGGCCAAGAGATCACAGGCAGGCACGCTATAGGCTGCCGACTAACGTAATGGTATGCTACTAGAGTAGCGGACGCTTGGGACCACGAGGAGATCACAAGCGGCGCTGATGCTCACGATGTTAAACCTTTATAACTATACCATAAACAATGTATTTATGCAATAAACCTTAGTGCAGTGATAGGGTGTAAATGTAACACAGTGTAACCTTATTAACTGTACGAGCGTCTCCTATGCTCTGAGAATACTTAGAAATATAATAAATACACAGATACCGGTATTAGGTTCTAACACCTTATATGAACGTTCTATTTGCAAAAGAATAACACAATACAAGTCATACACTACCAAAATAACATTGACCACCTAACCAGAAAACTACACAAATGAAATACAATAGCAGTACAATAATACTTAAGAGAAAGAGAGAGAAAGAGGAGAAGAGAGAGAGAGAGAGAAAGAGGAGAAGAGAGAGAGAGAGAGATATGGCTCACAATAACAATAAAGGTAATATGATTGCGGAGAAACTTACGCACAAAGGGTAACAATCGCATGCGCCTCCTGGATATCCAGCTCCCGATTATCAGCAATGAGAACCGTTGAAGAGAATAGAGAGCTGGCCCAGATCGGCTTGTCCTTTTATACCCTACACACAATACAGTACAATGGTCCCTATATTCTTATTGTTCATTGGACACAGGAATTCCTCTTCGCATTATAACAAAAGGTCATAGGTTGATTCATACAGGTGGGCTGTGACTATTCCTAACTGCTCAGGTGGGTGGGAAACTAGGTTTCCCGCCGCATGGATAATAAAGTGCAAATACTAGTAAATGTCCATAAACTTCTTATGTCCATAACTATTCGCACGAGCGAGTTATCCGCTTCAAACCAACACCGGAATATTGCTAATTAAATACTCTTCCGATGGATACTAAACACCACTGTATAACCCCTGTCTGACCCTTCGTATCAGACAAAGAGGGATCTCTTTGTCTATGAACATGCTACATTAACTAAACTTTCAGATTCTATCAAAGGGACCATAATCTACAAAATACATTATATGGTTAAAATATGTAACGATTGAGTCGCACGCTAGACGCATACAAACTCTACCGTAAATGCGCATACCGTGCGCCTGCGGGTGCACGCAACAGCGAGTATGCGCACGCACGGGAGAGCTCATGCACACGCAGCGGGAACACGCATGAGGTGCAAATATGGCAGTGTGTAGCGTGATATTTTTCTGACTTTGACAGTCCACCCTTTGGCAGTCACCAATAACTGCCACCTTCTAAAACATTTCAAAAAGAGAAAAATATATGTCAAGTATAATACATTTCTATGATTGGGTAGGGGAGGAGAGGAGAAGGTAGGAAAAGGGTATGACCTAGTGAGATAGCAGAAGCATGTGTGTATGAATCCATGTTTGGGGGGTCATGTATCATCGTGCCGTACGTGTTTTAAAATCAAGCTTCGAGGTATTGCGAAGTATACATTTGAATTCCTTCTTATCCCGTATTAAGGGTCTGTGGATGGGCTGTCAAACTTTACCGAGCTCTTTTCGGCTTTTGGTTGCAACAAAATGGGGGAGCACATTTTAGTTGATGATACATGAATGGGGGAATATGTGAGTGCTGATATCTGTGCCTGTATTCCCTATCGACTATGTGTGTCATTACCTGAAGGTTGTAGGGGTGAAAATAAAGAACACTTATGGTAAATGCAGTGGTATTCTATGTGAGGTTAATATGCATTTGTTGGTTTAAGTCTTGTCTGAAGTCTTGTCTGAAGTCTTCTTTGGGCTTTTGCTATTAACGGTATGCAAAAAGCCTTGTCAATGTCCATAGACTTACAAAAAAGTTGGGCTAGCGTAAGTTTAAAATTTCTAGGGAAACTGGGGGTCTATGGCATAGTCCATCTGTTTGTCTGTGTACAAGGTTGTCAAACTTCTTCTTTAGTCCATCTGTTGTCTGTATACAAGGTCATCAAATTCCTCTTCCAAGTGGGTCTTTTTACCTTGGAGAAAAACAAAGGAGAAACGGGTGAAAGAAACGGACCGTAGAATCGCATTTTCATCACAACAGTGTCTCTTTCGTTGGGTCGTAAATCAAATCCATTGGAATTATAATGTCCTCACTCCTTAGACTCATCACTTTAGTACTCCGTTTACACTTCGTTAAAGCCTGAACGCATCTAAATATCAGACCGACCAATATGATGACACCCAGAACACACAAAAGGAATTTCCCTACATCCATGATAATACCTTGGGTCCATTCTCCTAAACCGGAGAACCAATTTCGCGGGTTCAACCATGACACCCAACTGGTCAGCTCATTACCCACAGCAGCAAGGGTGAGATTGTGTCTCCTGCGAAATTCCCAATTTAATTGGAGAATGTCGTCCATCTTTTGGTCTATGACCTCGACCGGGTCCTCGTGCTATTCGTAATATAAGTGCAGCATTTTACGCCGTACTGCGTTGCTAGTGTGACACAATACCCACCCGTCACAGCTGTGAGATAATTGAGAATCATCCTATGCTGAACCAGTTCTGTTTTATAAGCTTGGAGCTCCCTTCCAGTATACCTGAATGTGTCATCATACATTTCAGTGATATTGTCTAATAAATTTGCAAGCGCAGATATATATTTATAATTTATCACTCCTCTGGCGGTGCGAGTGATATCTAACGCGATTAGGAATTGAATCCCGGTGGATTCACTGATCAGGTCAGAGGCCGGATGCTCTGTTCTCTCTATCAGGTGCCGTTTAACGATGTGCTCGTAATGAGTGTGGGTATAAGGAGCTTGGGCACTGCGGTGAATATCTTTCATTTTAGTATGTGATACAGTCATTACCTCAGGCAGTACTTTTCCAATATAACACAATCCTTCAGAGTTTGGGGCAAGCCACTTATACGCCTTCCTCCCGCATATGAAATATGCATCATCGGGGAGAACATATGGGACGGAGTAGGACATAACCATATTACACATTTTCCATATGAAATTTCCTAACCCTAATTCTGTGAAGGAAAAAACAATGGTTCCCTAATGCACACTGAGTGAATAATATTCCTACATAATAGTCAGATAATACGGAGATCTTGGTTGCGTATATCTGCAGATATAGGGTTAAGCCCCCAGGCCGATCGACAAGGCCTCTCCGTCACTGGGGGTCCCTAATATTAGGTATGGGTCCGGGGTGCAGGACCCCATAATGTCGGCACAGGTCGGCTACCCCAGGTCAGCACACAGGTGAGAGTCAATAGGGTTAATAAGAAGCACAGAAGTGCTATGTGAGTGGTGTGATTAAAATAATACAAAAATATATACAAAGTGATAGGGAAACTCATAAGTGTTAATAAAGTGTTAGGGTGTGCCGACCTGAAGCAGCCCAGCGATACCGACACAGGGGCCACCACACCCCACACCCACCCCATAAATAATTCCAAATATGTCTGGGTTGAATTCCCAGTGTAAGGCCACATGGTAATGGCACCTACAGCATCTGAGAGCCAGCTCACCTGGGGATACCCCTGACTTCCCCCTATGGCAGTCTAGAGTCAGCAATCCCTCCTAATGCTGACCCGTTCATGCCTCTCAATACAATGCAAAAAAATGGTGAACTGCTCAATCAGATAGTGATGTCACTCAGGTGCTAAAAGGGAGGGGTAATTCTGTGAAGGAAAAAACAATGGTTCCCTAATGCACACTGAGTGAATAATATTCCTACATAATAGTCAGATAATACGGAGATCTTGGTTGCGTATATCTGCAGATATAGGGTTAAGCCCCCAGGCCGATCGACAAGGCCTCTCCGTCTGACTATTATGTAGGAATATTATTCACTCAGTGTGCATTAGGGAACCATTGTTTTTTCCTTCACAGAATTACCCCTCCCTTTTAGCACCTGAGTGACATCACTATCTGATTGAGCAGTTCACCATTTTTTTGCATTGTATTGAGAGGCATGAACGGGTCAGCATTAGGAGGGATTGCTGACTCTAGACTGCCATAGGGGGAAGTCAGGGGTATCCCCAGGTGAGCTGGCTCTCAGATGCTGTAGGTGCCATTACCATGTGGCCTTACACTGGGAATTCAACCCAGACATATTTGGAATTATTTATGGGGTGGGTGTGGGGTGTGGTGGCCCCTGTGTCGGTATCGCTGGGCTGCTTCAGGTCGGCACACCCTAACACTTTATTAACACTTATGAGTTTCCCTATCACTTTGTATATATTTTTGTATTATTTTAATCACACCACTCACATAGCACTTCTGTGCTTCTTATTAACCCTATAGACTCTCACCTGTGTGCTGACCTGGGGTAGCCGACCTGTGCCGACATTATGGGGTCCTGCACCCCGGACCCATACCTAATATTAGGGACCCCCAGTGACGGAGAGGCCTTGTCGATCGGCCTGGGGGCTTAACCCTATATCTGCAGATATACGCAACCAAGATCTCCGTATTATCTGACTATTATGTAGGAATATTATTCACTCAGTGTGCATTAGGGAACCATTGTTTTTTCCTTCACAGAATTACCCCTCCCTTTTAGCACCTGAGTGACATCACTATCTGATTGAGCAGTTCACCATTTTTTTGCACTAACCCTAATTCTCCCATCTGTTTACTACACGTATCAGTTTGTATGATATGTGCACAGTATCCTGGTGATACCTCTCCAACTCTCATGGACCTACTTCCTAGGGTATACCTATATCGGAAATATTTTCCACTACCGGCTATGTGGCGTATAAGTTCTGTATCTGTTGGCATTCTATCGGCTCTGTATGAAAAGGTCATGGTTTGGTTATTCCATGACACTTCCCAATTTCCCGGCTTTCGGGGATTGGAAATGTTAAAACATACTAGGGATCTATCCACATGATATTGGTGGAGCTTCAAACTAGGAGGACTGGAGATATTAAATCTCCTGTCCACCGGCCTCCCACCACTTAGCTCAAGTACCTCCCCTATAGTTAAAGGGAAGGGAACTAATCCTGATTTGCTATGGCCTTGAGGTACTTGAGAGCATACCCAACAATCTGTCTGATTTAACACTTTACCCACTAAGGAGTGATAGTCACTCAATGGATGCTGGTCCATGTGGATATTAAAACTGGACTGACATTTCTTGATGCACCCATCCTCTACTACACTGTCACAGAGTCTACAGATACAGTTCTTTTCAGTTAACATCCCTTCACAATGTTTACAAATAACATGGCTGCTAGATCGTTTCCGGTACTCGCCTTTGCTCGGTGATTGTGTTGCTATTGGAAATTCACACCTCCGTCTTAGTCATCAGAAATCCATTCTGGATCCTTTCTCGACCTCACTGGTACTCTCACCGAAACAGACTGCTCTGGTCAACATCAGGGTCAACATGAAAACACGGCTCACAGTCTCTCGAGGCGAGTCCATCTTACAGGAGGAGAAAGGAGAAATTTGTAATGGGGGTACAGGAAAACAGTTTGAGGGGGGGGGAGAGAAACTTGTTACGATAATTAGTTCTCTAGTCTTGTTGTTCTTCTTGTTCTGCTGTCATCTCAAAGGTGCTGTCTCTCAGTCTTCCAACCGAACACTCCGGTGATACAATATTTCTTCCGAACCAGCGATCTTTCTGTAAGGAGCAAAAATCTTGCATTACCATTTGTCTAACTGATGTGTGACATACCATCTTTAAAACATGAAAACATGAGTGAGAAGAGAGAAAAAAAAAAAACAAAAGAGAAAGAGAACAATTCATATACATATATATTACATAAACCAACAATAAACAACAACAGGGAAAAACATTTTAAAACATTGTTCATCAGGCTGTCATATCTACATGTCCAATGGTATCCTTGCGCAGTCCCTCCCACCAGCACCTCCATACTCCACTCTTTGTATCTGGCCAGGATACATTGACGCGGGTAGGTCATGCTGGGGTTTGGTAGACTTCTGCAAGGACCAAGTAGCTATGCAATGTTTGAGTCCTGCCGATGACTGTCAGAGATGGGGAAAAAGAAATCATTTCACAGATACATTACAAATTTTACCCGGTCATTCCTGTGTCCTCAAGGAATGACCTCCCAACTGGTTAACAATAACCTCAGGCTTACCATCTGTCCTAGTGATCACCTTTCCTGACTACATATCATGGGTGTGGGCCAAAATTCTTCCTATCTGATCCCTGATTATAATTTGATGTGTCATAACTTTGCTCATCTCTTTGTCTAGGGGTCTGACTTTATGTGGGCTGTTGCAGTTGCTGGCATAATGCCCTTCTCTTTTACAGCGATAACAAATCTTTGAGTTCCTCCATGTGCCAATGGCCTGGGGTTTTGGTTGATTTGATGTCTCCTCTAATGCTTGGATGCCCATCGCCATCAACCGCTCTTCCTGTGTTTCTCTGGTTCTTTGACTATTATGGTCATGTCGTTGTCTAGGGGGTGTATATACCTTGTGTGTGTTCTTAGACCTACAATCTCGTGCAACATGACCTTCTCTTAAGCAGTTGTAACAGCTTTTCACCTTTGACTTACCCTCCGGAATCTGGGGCTTCTTTGTTTCCCTGTGCTTGCTGATGCTTTGCTCATGCCCAACAGCAGAGTCCCTTAATGCAGCTACTGATTTATCTCTCCAGTATGGATTGGTGATCTGTATCCTTGCTCTCAACACTTCCTTTAAACCATCCATTAGCACAGATACTACCACTTCTCTGTGCGGTGCACTTGTTTCGATATTTTCTATACCGGTATACCTAGTCATGTCGTGCAATGCCCGGTGGAAATAATTCGAAGTACTTTCCCCTTCGTTTTGTCTTATGGAGAAAATCTCATTCCACTTGACAATGGCAGGGAAATATATTTCTAACTGTCGGTTGATCTGCTTAATACATTCCTGATTGTGTTCCTCCGTACAAGGTACCTCTGTATCTACTTTACAATCAGCAATGAATTTCGCAGGGTCAACGCTGGAGGGCAAACATGCCCTCAGCACTGTCCGCCAATCTTTGTTGGTGGGTTCTGTTGAGTTTCCTAGTTCTTTAATAAATCTCTGACATGCAACTAAATCTTCCCTGGGATCAGGGAATTCAGACATGATTGATCTTAATTCTGTCCGGGACCAGGGACGGCGCATTGCACTGTCCTTGACGGGAATGATTCCCTGATCGTCAGTCTTCCCATTGGGGACTGTGATCACCCTGACAGGACTAACTTCAATTACATCACCTTGTGTTGGTCTTACAATATGGGGTACATTTGTTTGTGCGTGATATATAACATTGTACGTACCTGTGGACACGACCTCACCTGACCCTCCGTTAGGGGGTTTGATTACTGTCTTTACCGATTTGGTCGCGTCCACCTGGATGTCTTGTAAGATGGCTTCTGGAAGAGGTGCCGACATCGTGCTGGGCTCACGTTCTTGCTTGTAGTCCTGAGGGAAGTTTAACATGGGGTGCGACTTGCACAGGTTAACATTTGTAATTTTTACACTTTCATTTTCATAAGCATTATTACATTTGTTACTTTCATCCTTAATACAGTTACTAAGTGCATTTTTATCGTACAACATTGTGCCTTTCTCTGCAACCATAATCCTCTCCATTGCCATGTCTCTCTTCCCAAGATGAGAGTTAGATATGTAAGTTAAGTTTCGTTGTATTTCACTTTCCTTTTGCCATAACTTTAAACAATCATAATGTTCGATCCGTCTCTTTGCTGATTTAATGAGACATATCCTTCTCCTAAGGTTTTGTAACACATCTGGGCTAAAGCTGCCTGCCCGAGGGAACTTATCCTCGTCACATACAGTCATTCTTTCCCATTCATCACATAAAACCTCTGTGCGTGAACCGTATTTTTCACACATTACATACCTTGCCGACCCGATTGGTCGGTTTACTGAATCAACCCGAACCGAGGTTGATCGCCCCCTACCTGAACAACTGGCCCCCATAACTTGCAGGTGTTGCTTTCACTACCTCTGACCTTAATCAGGGTCTTCAGCGAACCCTTACAAAAACCAAGATGTTCAAGATAGGCCGACGGTGGCGGTTTACCGAGTACCCCACTCACTCGCCCACGCCGACCAATACGCCCACACACTGCCTTAGCGCTGGCGTACTCGACCCAGGGCCCCTGCGACCTGAACCTCTATTTACTGAAACATGTGAGGGTGATCCGAAGAGCACTTACTCTTTTCAGTAACTATTGGTTGCTGGATAGTTCCTGAGTGACCAGCGAACTTCCCTTAAAATAAAAAAAATTACACAAATCACGTTAGAATGTACAAATAGCGTTTATGACCCCTTTCGTACGTAAATGGTACTGGGTCAAATTACTAACTAATGCACACAATTACGTGCGGTACAATCAGTCTGCACATAAGCAACTAATCTTATGTGCGGAGCGACCAGTGGAATCGAAAATTATGGCTGCGAATTCCTTCAGCCTGAGCTTCAATGGCCTATATGGGTTTTGCACCAACCCCCTGGGTTGTGCTCTTTTCTATCTATAGCAGACTTCTTAGTCTGCTGTACCTAGACCTCCTGGTCTGTATGACCTCCTGGTCTGTTCTACAGTAGACCTTCTGGTATGCTATACTCTAATGCTCTTTTTTTTTAATGTTTAACAAGGGATGCCTCCCTAGCCACCATGCACGTCACTTACATGTATGTACCTCACGAGAACTCGACTTCTTGTGGTTCAACCCAAAAATTGTAAAAACATATATATACAAACACTCACTCACTACATGTACACTTTACTTTTGTTTCTATTTCTGCGCAGAAATTTCTTTCCTTTAGACCAGATGTGTCGTAAATTTAGAGAAGGATCTATTAGTTTAAATTTCGGACACTAAAATTGATTTGCGCTATTTATCGCATTGCCACCTTCTCGCCTGTTTAAAATAACACTATCGTGTGATTTGTTACGTGGGCGTACCCAGACGCTCCGTTGCGTAATATACGCTGCGTGCGTCGGCCTTTGGGTTGCGTACGCGAGTCTCAGCCTTTTGTTAGAGACACGTGTACGTAAGGCAGATATCCACCGTAACACAATTAACACGTTTATCAATGTAGGCGATCCTCAATCATCTACCGAGCACCACACAGATCTCTCCTTGTATCTTTAGGTAAAGCTGTGTGCGTGCTTTACAAATTACCCCTTAAATGTATTACCTTTACTCTTTAACTACTGATAGCAACAAATCTTTCTTAGCCCGTTAACAATTGTGAAATGGCAAACAGGAGAGTGATATGAAAATACACGAATGAAAAGAAATGCAGATGTATGCGTGCGTGCGTACGCAAGACAGAACAGAGAGGAAAAAAAAACAGTTTTAAAAGACACTAGCGTATTGTTCTTACCTCCGGTTTCGGATTCCTTCAGCACCCTTTACTAAGCGAAGCAGACGCTTATCGGGTCAGCACTATGAGGAATATTACCTCCCGCCCTTTGCTGATCGATAATGTCTGCTGAAATTACCTAGTGCAGATATGTGAAGGACGGACGAGCCACCAATTGTTAAAGCCTAATATTTATCTTACTTAAAACCCTCTAAAAGGTGAAAGAACACAGTACGCTATTGGCGTATGGTATACCGTAATGGTACGCACGTTGCGTAACAATCGCTTAGCCGTAGTCGAGACGCTCGAGCGTCACGTTCGCTCACGGCCAAGAGATCACAGGCAGGCACGCTATAGGCTGCCGACTAACGTAATGGTATGCTACTAGAGTAGCGGACGCTTGGGACCACGAGGAGATCACAAGCGGCGCTGATGCTCACGATGTTAAACCTTTATAACTATACCATAAACAATGTATTTATGCAATAAACCTTAGTGCAGTGATAGGGTGTAAATGTAACACAGTGTAACCTTATTAACTGTACGAGCGTCTCCTATGCTCTGAGAATACTTAGAAATATAATAAATACACAGATACCGGTATTAGGTTCTAACACCTTATATGAACGTTCTATTTGCAAAAGAATAACACAATACAAGTCATACACTACCAAAATAACATTGACCACCTAACCAGAAAACTACACAAATGAAATACAATAGCAGTACAATAATACTTAAGAGAAAGAGAGAGAAAGAGGAGAAGAGAGAGAGCGAGAAAGAGGAGAAGAAAGAGAGAGAGAGAGATATGGCTCACAATAACAATAAAGGTAATATGATTGCGGAGAAACTTACGCACAAAGGGTAACAATCGCATGCGCCACCTGGATATCTAGCTCCCGATTATCAGCAATGAGAACCGTTGAAGAGAATAGAGAGCTGGCCCAGATCGGCTTGTCCTTTTATACCCTACACACAATACAGTACAATGGTCCCTATATTCTTATTGTTCATTGGACACAGGAATTCCTCTTCGCATTATAACAAAAGGTCATAGGTTGATTCATACAGGTGGGCTGTGACTATTCCTAACTGCTCAGGTGGGTGGGAAACTAGGTTTCCCGCCGCATGGATAATAAAGTGCAAATACTAGTAAATGTCCATAAACTTCTTATGTCCATAACTATTCGCACGAGCGAGTTATCCGCTTCAAACCAACACCGGAATATTGCTAATTAAATACTCTTCCAATGGATACTAAACACCACTGTATAACCCCTGTCTGACCCTTCGTATCAGACAAAGAGGGATCTCTTTGTCTATGAACATGCTACATTAACTAAACTTTCAGATTCTATCAAAGGGACCATAATCTACAAAATACATTATATGGTTAAAATATGTAACGATTGAGTCGCACGCTAGATGCATACAAACTCTACCGTAAATGCGCATACCGTGCGCCTGCGGGTGCACGCAACAGCGAGTATGAGCACGCACGGGAGAGCTCATGCACACGCAGCGGGGACACGCATGAGGTGCAAATATGGCAGTGTGTAGCGTGATATTTTTCTGACTTTGACAAAGTATACTATCCATCCATACCTGTGGTGCATTTCAGTTTTGCACAGTTTGCTGACCACCAGTAAATACTATATAGCAGTACAGTACAGAAGGCCACTGCTCTACCTACCTCTGTGTCGTCAAGTATACTATCCATCCATACCTGTGGTGCATTTCAATTTTGCACAGTTTGCTGACCACCAGTATAACTATATATATAGCAGTACGGTACAGAAGGCCACTGCTCTACCTACCTCTGTGTCGTAAAGTATACTATCCATCCATACCTGTGGTGCATTTCAGTTTTGCACAGTTTGCTGACCACCAGTATATACTATTTAGCAGTACGGTACAGAAGGCCACTGCTCTACCTACCTCTGTGTCGTCAAGTATAATATCCATCCATACCTGTGGTGCATTTCAGTTTTGCACAGTTTGCTGACCACCTGTATAACTATATATATAGCAGTACGGTACAGAAGTCCACTGCTCTACCTACCTCTGTGTCGTCAAGTATACTATCCATCCATACCTGTGGTGCATTTCAGTTTTGCACAGTTTGCTGACCACCAGTATATACTATATAGCAGTACGGTACAGAAGTCCACTGCTCTACCTACCTCTGTGTCGTCAAGTATACTATCCATCCATACCTGTGGTGCATTTCAGTTTTGCTCAGTTTGCTGACCACCAGTATATACCGGGTGTAGTATGGCTGACCGGCGGTCTCCTGACCACCGGTCAGCTTACCGACGCCGGGATCCCGGCAGCATACCGACGCCGGGATCCCGGCGGGGAGGGGCGAGTGCAGCAAGCCCCTTGCGGGCTCGGTGGCGACATGCGGTCGCCACGGGTTCTATTCCCACTCTATGGGTGTCGTGGACACCCACGAGTGGAAATAGTCCCTGTTGGTCGGCATGCCGACCATTGGGAAAGTGAGCCGTCGGGCTCGTGGAGGAGGTCATGTGACTGTCGGTCAGCTGACCAGCGGTCACATGAATACCAACCGTATATACTATATAGCAGTACGGTACAGAAGGCCACTGCTCTACCTACCTCTGTGTCGTCAAGTATAATATCCATCCATACCTGTGGTGCATTTCAGTTTTGCACAGTTTGCTGACCACCAGTATAACTATATATATATAGCAGTACGGTACAGAAGTCCACTGCTCTACCTACCTCTGTGTCGTCAAGTATACTATCCATCCATACCTGTGGTGCATTTCAGTTTTGCACAGTATGCTGACCACCAGTATATACTATATAGCAGTATGGTACAGTAGGCCACTGCTCTACCTACCTCTGTGTCGTGAAGTATACTATCCATCCACACCTGTGGTGCATTTCAGTTTTGCACAGTTTGCTGACCAACACTATATACTATATAGCAGTACGGTACAAAAGGCCACTGCTCTACCTACCTCTGTGTCGTCAAGTATACTATCCATCCATACCTGTGGTGCATTTCAGTAGTGCGCAGTATATATAGTAGTAGGCCATTGCTATTGATATATTACTGGCATATAATTCCACACATTAAAAAATGGAGAACAAAAATGTGGAGGGTAAAATAGGGAACGATCAAAATCCACTTCGACCTCGTGCTGAAGCTGCTGCCACTAGTCATGGCCGAGACAATGAAATGCCATCAACGTCATCTGCCAAGGCCGATGCCCAATGTCATAGTAGAGAGCATGTAAAATCCAAAAAAATAAAGCTCAGTAAAATGACCCAAAAATCTAAATCAAAATCGTCTGAGGAGAAGCGTAAACTAGCCAATGTGCAATTTACGACACGGAGTGGCAAGGAACGGCTGAGGGCCTGGCCTATGTTCAAGGCTAGTGGTTCAGCTTCACATAAGGATGGAAGCACTCATTCTCCTGCTAGAAAACTTAAAAGAGTTAAGATGGCAAAAGCACAGCAAAGAACTGTGCGTTCTTCTAAATCACAAATCCCCAAGGAGAGACCAATTGTGTCGGTTGCGATGCCTGCACCTCTTTTTTCTTTCATTTTTCTTTGCATCATGTGCTGTTTGGGGACTATTTTTGGAAGTGCCATTCTGTCTGACACTGCAGTGCCACTCCTAGATGGGCCAGGTGTTTGTGTCGGCCACTTGGGTCGCTTAGCTTAGTCACACAGCTACCTCATTGCGCCTCTTTTTTTCTTTGCATCATGTGCTGTTTGGGGACTATTTTTTTGAAGTGCCATCCTGTCTGACACTGCAGTGCCACTCCTAGATGGGCCAGGTGTTTGTGTCGGCCATTTGTGTCGCTTCGCTTAGTCACACAGCTACCTCATTGCGCCTCTTTTTTTCTTTGCATCATGTGCTGTTTCGGGACTATTTTTTTTGAAGTGCCATCCTGTCTGACACTGCAGTGCCACTCCTAGATGGGCCAGGTGTTTGTGTCGGCCACTTGGGTCGCTTAGCTTAGCCATCCAGCGACCTTGGTGCACCTCTTTTTTTCTTTGCATCATGTGCTGTTTGGGGACTATTTTTTAAATCTGCCATCCTGTCTGACACTGCAGTGCCACTCCTAGATGGGCCAGGTGTTTGTGTCGGCCACTTGGGTCGCTTAGCTTAGCCATCCAGCTACCTTGGTGCACCTCTTTTTTTCTTTGCATCATGTGCTGTTTGGGGACTATTTTTTAAATCTGCCATCCTGTCTGACACTGCAGTGCCACTCCTAGATGGGCCAGGTGTTTGTGTCGGTCACTTGGGTCGCTTAGCTTAGCCATCCAGCGACCTTGGTGCACCTCTTTTTTTCTTTGCATCATGTGCTGTTTGGGGACTATTTTTTAAATCTGCCATCCTGTCTGACACTGCAGTGCCACTCCTAGATGGGCCAGGTGTTTGTGTTGGCCACTTGGGTCGCTTAGCTTAGTCACACAGCTACCTCATTGCGCCTCTTTTTTTCTTTGCATCATGTGCTGTTTGGGGACTATTTTTTTGAAGTGCCATCCTGTCTGACACTGCAGTGCCACTCCTAGATGGGCCAGGTGTTTGTGTCGGCCACTTGGGTCGCTTAGCTTAGTCATCCAGCGACCTCGGTTCAAATTTTAGGACTAAAAATAATATTGTGAGGTGTTCAGAATAGACTGAAAATTAGTGGAATCATGGTTATTGAGGTTAATAATACTATGGGATCAAAATGACCCCCAAATTCTATGATTTAAGCTGTTTTTGAGGGTTTTTTGTAAAAAAAACACCCGAATCCAAAACACACCCGAATCCGACAAAAAAATTTCAGGGAGGTATTGCCAAAACGCGTCAGAATTCAAAACACAGCCGCGGAACCAAATCCAAAACCAAAACACAAAACCCGAAAAATTTCCGGTGCACATCACTACTTTCTGATTATAGTTTATTCTGAACTTTTTACACTCAATAACAACATTCTGGGTTCAGTATATTACATACTTGCCTACTTTTGAAAACTAGTTTCAGGGAGATTCTAGTCTGTAGTTGTATGTGCTGCGTGAAGCATGCTGTTGAGAGGGTGAGTCATGCTCTTTCCAAAGGGGACGTGTCTACAGCCATGGACGTATCTATTGTCATTCAGGGGTCTTTTTAGTGTATTATGTTGGTTGTATCTGTGACTTTAAATTAATGCTGTTAAAAGCCATCCCCCTGGTGAACAAGCATGCGTCTGAATACACAAGGACTGGTAAAGCGCATCTTTAGCGCCTTTAGTCGCAACCATCGTATGCACCACCACAGTGGCGGAACTAGTGAGCGGTGGGCCCAGGTGCAACAAAATGCTTTGGGCCCCCCCTCATCCCGTCCAAGTCCACCCCCTCACCCCTGGAGAGGATCTGGTGAGGGGGACCTGCTAAGGGCCAGGGAAATGGATATCTAGCAACAGTGCCGCAACTAGACATTTTAGCGGTGTGCAAGAAACAGCATCGGAGCCCCTCCTCCTATGTAAATCAGGGTCAGTGCGCGCCGTAGGCGCATGCAAAAAATATAAGGGCATGGCTTCATGGGGAAGGGGTCTGGCCACAAAATAATACCAATTCATATAACAGTGCACTGTCTGGTGGTAGTTCCGCCACTAGGTCTTTTGGAGAGACCCGCGGTCGTGTGACAGACTGCAGATTTATACAGCTGGGCCTTAGGTAGTCCAGGCTCAGGTTAGGGCCGCAGTAAGGCTTTCTGCAGGGAGGAACGGTGCAAGTGCAGGTTTGCACCAGCGCACACCTTCACAGGGGGTAGAGAGTGGTGAGCTGCATTCATAAACTTCCCCCCACTCACGGTGACTCACCAAGCAGCAGATGTTTTCCCCCCAATTCCTCTAGTAGCAGGAGAGAAAGCCGGGAGCAGGCAGGACACAATGTAGAATCAAGCAGCCCGCACTCCAGTAATGGTGGCCGGATGTTCTGGGAGTCAGCAGGCACACATGCAGCAGAAGGACCCAGATGCAGTCTCAACAGCCAGTTAAGGAAGATGGGAGGCCCCCGCAGAGGTACCAGAGGCAGCTGTATGGAGGACAAATAGCCTGAGAGGCCAGGGAGGGCACCGGAGCACTCAGCCCCATTATCAGGATGGCGGGCGGGAATTCTGGGATCCGGCAGCAGTACAGGCGGCAGCAGGAGTCGGGGCTGGAGCCAGATGACACCTGACAGGCTGCCAAGAGGAGACTTCACCGCAGAGACACCAATTGCAGTCGGGGAGCGCAGGTGGACTCGGCGCCGCTGTACCGCGATGGTGGGCAGCAGCTCCGGGATACGGCAGGAGCACAAGCGGCAGCGGGAGTCAGGTCCAGCGCGTGCTCTGCAGGCTGTCATGTGGGGGCCTCCACAGGGATACAAGCGGCAGCGAGGCAGTGGGAAGCAGCTAGAGGGTGTAAGGAGGACACCGGCGCACAGTGCACACTGTCCTGCTCACAATATGGCCCCGGACTGGCCGCTGTGTGCTGTGGGCCGCAGCACACAGCAGCAGGCGGCATGTAATGAGTCAGTTTGACTCATTACATGACGTGCTGGCTTTGGGCCCCTTGACAGCGGCGGGCCCCAGTGCAAGGCACTGCTTGCACTGACGGTAGTTCCGCCACTGCACCACCAGGACTTTGACCAGCCCTAGGCTAGGTGCCGAATCTGTCACAGTATGGTCTCCTAAGTGCACGGCCATGCACCTGAATCTGCAACTACGCCTACTACACTACAACAACATGCTCATCAGACTGAATATCTTTATGTGTCTCTTTAGCCATCAACCGAAACTGCCCAATACATTCTAAAGTCAGTACTCATACACCATGAGACGCATTTACCATACAACTTTTTAGAGATATACATATGTGGTTGCAAAAAAACTCCCCAAAACGCTAATTTATGTGATCATTGTCACTGTATGCGACCCAGCATGTGCCACTGGTTGACTCAACCAACATGAACCATCTGAATCATTAAGAAATGTTAAACATTCAGCAATGTGCAGATAGCAATGGCAGGCCGCTACTCACCGCGTCCCGGGCCGCAGCGTCTGCGTGTGACATCATGCAGCTGCCGTGGCCCGCCCACGCAATGGTCTGGATACGCCTTCATTGTCCGGTCCGCACCCCACCAATGGGCACACACCACCAAGCTGCAGCGATCCAGTCTGAATTAGCCCCAAAATACAGAGAGTATGGAGATTCTAAAGGGACATTATGGAAATCCTTGAGTACATAGAAAAGTCTTGAATTTGTTTTTGAAGGCTTCTAGAGTGGGAACCTCTTGAACTGCACTGGAAAGCAAATTCCATAGAGTTGGAGCAGCATGGCTAAAAGCTCGACCCCAGATGCATTTCAGGAGATTCTAGGTACTGCTAAAAGTCCTTTATTTACAGATTGCAGTAATCAAGTGGGACAGTAAGAAATTAGAAGCTGCTTCAGGTTATGTAGGGCTTTGAAAGTCAGTGTCAATCTTGAAAACGATTCACCATGTTACAGGCAGCCAGTGGAGGGAGTAGAGAATGGGTGTTCTGTGGCTTTGATTAACAGCACAGCAGATGTGTTTTGTACCAGCTGTAAGCGGTACAATTCTTTTACTGGGAGACCAAGGTAGAGGGCATTGCAGTAGTCTAGGCATGATGAAACAAATGCATGTATGACCTTTGACAGATCATCAGAGGGAATTAAGGTGGTCATTCCGAGTTGTTCGCTAATTTTTTCGTTCGCACAAGGTATTCGCAAAATTGCGAATATGTTGTTAAATAGCGAATATCCGCCTCCAACGTATTTTTGCTAATTCGTCCGCAGTATTACACAAAGTGGGCGTATGCCAAATGTCATCGCACTAATGCGAACCCATCGCATTAACACAAACCTAATCATAAAAAATACAAACTTTTCGTAGATTTACGCATTGTTCTTAAAAGTGCACACTTTTGCGGAAAAACGCACAACAATGGGGTTTTTTTCCAATTAAGTGAAATTACACCTTTCAGTTTAAAGTCCACCAGCCCTCCTCAATTACGAATCCAATTAGTGTAATGAATGACAATGGTCCTGACCAATTAAGTCTTCAAAGAATACCAGAAGAACACTTTGTAGGCATAATTGGCCATAAACATTGATATGGAAAAATTACAAATATAGATATGGGAAATGTGCCTGGTCTAATGCAAATGTTTGAAGTATTGTGTAGATGTGTAGTGTGTGAATAAATGTGTTTACATGTATTTATAATTATAATCCATAACCTCCTAACGGGTTTTTTTTTTTTTTTTAATTATTGTTGGTGTATTTTTATGAAATTATTCTTAAGTAAGATGTGTGAACTGTTTTAGGTCACCAATTTCTGCACACCAATGTGCTGTTCCTTTATAGCATAAATAAACACAACACCCGCTTAACTTCAACAATTTTTTTTTTTGTTTTGTTTTTCTGAAATTAAAATGTGAACTAAATAAACATTATAAACTTATAAAAAAAATTCAATTGCCTCAATATCCGCAATTACGGCCCTTAAATTTCTTTTTAGGCGTTTTAAAAGTGCTGGAAAACTGGTGGGATCTCCAACTGCAGCATCTGAAAAGAAGAGTCAAAGAAAATATTACTAACTTACTCACATTACCTATTATACAAGCAAGGCACAAAGCACACTTTAATGCAGGCATGTCCAAACTGCGGCCCTCCAGCTGTTGTGAAACTACATATACCAGCATGCCTTGACACAGTTTTGGGTTCTGAGAATGCAAAAGCAGTGTCAGGGCATGCTGGGATGTGTAGTTTCTCAACAGCTGGAGGGCTGCAGTTTGGACAGGCCTGCTTTAATGGCAAAGTGACTACATCATGTCTGTTTTAAGGATAAATCAGTAGCAGAACAACACACAAGCCTGCTCAGCAATGTTTGTTTTTAACTATTATTTTTTTATAAAGTGTACCACACCATGGGGTACATTTACTAATATGGGAGTTCTATTTAAGATGGGACGTTGACCATAGCAACCAATCAAATTCAACATATTATCTTGTAGAAGGGGCCACAAAAATTACAAGTATAATCTTATTGGTTGCTATGGGCAACATCCCATCTTAAAGAGAACTACCATCTTAGTAAATGTAACACCATGTTGGCATTCATTCACATCTGGAGTGAAGCCGACTTATCTTTTTTAGGGTTGGCCCTGCATCATCACGCTGCATATCAACATCTTCAGAAGGACAACATATCCTAGCATACCCACACTCCCTGAAAGCCTGCCTTACTTACTACATAAGGTCAAACATGTTTTTAAATTAAATGTTCTTTATTTTCGAGTGTAAATTTCACAACACAAATCACTGTGTCCTTAGCCAGCCTAACAAAGTGAAGCATGCGAATTCAATGTGCAAATATTGGAATACCCAACCACAAGTGTAAAAGTCCAACAACATACTACACTCCACTCACGTCTAACTGTTTCGCAGATAATGTTGCACATACAAACCCTGTTGTCCTGGGCAACCCTGTCGACATAATGAGTGTCGACCTAGAGTGGGCATCCTCAACATTGCAGACGTAGACACTGTACATCTAATGTTCCTCACACAAATGTAAATGCAACATCCATACCATGATGAAGAAGACAAACATTTTACCTTGGCAAAAGATTTACCCCAGTACAACACTGCATTTATTAGAATGTGAAGTTAAATTCGGTAACAAATTAAATGTCAATGAGTGTCAACTTACTGTCCTGTGCCACTTGAGCACCTCCCAGAAGTGCCTCCGGGGCCTTTGCTGCCCATTCTGAAGGTGGGGATGGCGGCTGGATGGGGGAAGGAGGCTGGATGGGGGAAGGAGGCTGGCTGGGGGAAAGAGGCTGGAAGGGGGAGCTTGGTACAGAGGGTGGGTCAGATTGAGAGGGGGAGGGTGGCGGAGAGGTGGGTTGGGTCACAGAGGGGGAGGGGGCCTGAGAGGGGGAATGGGAAAGAGAGGGTGAGGTGGGCGGAGTGGTGGTTTGTCCTACAGAGGTGGAGGGGGACAGAGAGGGGTATTGGTAAAGAGAGGGGGAGGGGGGCAGAGAAGGGGACTGGGAAGGAGAGGGGGATTGGGCGACAGAAGGGGAGGGGGGCAGAGAAGGGGACTGGGAAGGAGAGGGGGATTGGGCGACAGAAGGGGAGGGGGGCTGAGAAGGGGACTGGGAAGGAGAGGGGGATTGGGTGACAGAAGGGGAGGGGGGCTGAGAAGGGGACTGGGAAGGAGAGGGGGATTGGGCGACAGAAGGGAAGGCGGGCTGAGAAGGGGACTGGGAAGGAGAGGGGGAATGGGTGACAGAAGGGGAGGGGGGCTGAGAAGGGGACTGGGAAGGAGAGGGGGAATGGGTGACAGAAGGGGAGGGGGGCTCAGAAGGGGACTGGTCGGGGCTCCCAGCAGCAGCAGCAGCAGCAGCAGCTTGCTGTTGTGCTCGTCCTAGAATGACATATGTAATATTTTGGTTGTAGCATGAAAATTTATAACAACAGCATTTTTCTATTACACTGTTCTGTCCCATGTTAAAGACACAGGGGTAACATTAATAGGTTTATCTAATTTTGAAACTGGTGATGTTGCCCATAGCAACCAATCAGATTATATGTAACATTTATTAAGCTGCTACTAGAATATAATAGATTGAATCTGATTGGTTGCTATTGGCAACATCACCAGTTCTAAAAAACTCCCACCTTATTAAAATTACCCCACTGAGCAAGTTATTGGGTTCAGTTGACAGCCTGTGTAGCAACTCTGTACAACAACATGCACTTTTTCAGAAGCACCTTGCTACACAGTCAGTACTGCTTGCCCTACCCACACACACTGTCATGTTTATTCTAAAATAGTGTAATGTAAGTGTGCTCATTTTCACACTCTCACTTAGTGAAAGTAGGCAAAGTTTATGCTAAAAATCTGTTATGTACTGTAATATTTTACTTACTGCGCCTACGTAGGTTACGGATTTGTTGGCGGAGCTCCGCCAACAGGTCCGGCGTACGCCTGCGGAGGTCGCTCCAGCGCCTCTCCAATTGGATTACGGTCCTCCGGCTGCGGACGCGGGTCCGCAATAAGCGGCGGACCTCCGCGTAGGCCTCGCGCTTCACCCTATTTGGGACAAAGGGCCTTGCGCGGCCTACGCGGCTGTCCATCACTGCCACCAGGAAGCGCAGCTCGCGGTGCGTGAATGCTGCTGCGCGCATCATGGCAATGGCGTTTTCCATATATGGGCTTATATTTATAGTTTGTGGTTGCATGTGATTGGTTGGAAATGTATGGTGTCATCTGTAATAAACTTTATTATTATGTGTACATTGATGTGCAGGACAGTTTGTATAGTTCTCATGGGCGGTGATTCGCACACGCGGACACACACACACACAAACACACACACACATATCATTCAAATATGGCTTCACATCATAAACATATTAGTCTTCACATATATATAAAATAAATACTTTTTAAAATAATAAAAACTATTGGATACAACAATCTTACACAACAACATACATGAAAAGGAGAATATTGCCTTAAAAAAATGTACTGAAACAATATAAAATACTCTCAAAACTCACTCAAATGTGCTCACTCAGAAATGTCCACCGTGCTTCAGTAATTTTCCGCATACACCCACACACAGGCTGCATGCAAGGCGTTCATATAGCCAGTGCAGCAATTACTGGACCAATTAGCATAATATACACCTGCGCGGAATTCCGCACCGGAAAACGCAAGCAGCTATAAATAGCTGAACACTCGTGCATACACACATGCTACCAGCAACATGGCTACTCGTGAGCAGACGGCAGCAGAGATGGACGAGGTGCAAAAGCAGATGGCAGCTCTAACACAGAGAAGATTAGCACTGCGGAGGCAGATGCTTGATTTTGCCAATGCTGACTCAGAAATACCAGGACCCAGTACTATACAAACTCCTTCTTCTGCTACCCAGGAGTTAGGAGTGAATCCACTGCCAGACATAGCTAGTGGGGAAACTGAGGGTGATTTGGGACTAGCAGCTCAAACACAAACTACACAAGCAGCTAGTGAAGAGGAAGATGGTGATTAAGGTCAGGATGATAGCTCACAGGCTACTTCCAAAAAAAAAGAAAAGACAGCCCGCCTTCACTAAGAGGGAGTTACGGATTTTGGTCACACAGGCCATGCAAAAAAAACATAGAGGACCCAAAAACATGGGTGCTGCAACCAAAGACAGAATTTGGAGGGACATCACTAATTCTATTAATAAAGTCGGCTCAATAGTCCGCACCTCGCAGGAAGTTCGAAGACGGTAAGTGTATATTGCCAGTCTATTTTCTGTGCCAAGTATTAATAAAAAGTAACTTAGATGTGATGTCGCCTATAGCAACCAAATGCATAGCATGTGTACTATATATTAAAGCAGGTTTCCAAAATTTAACACTTCCTTGCCCCTGTTTTTCACCACATATGTAGTTGGGCCGACTTCAAATCCCGCCTGAAGGGCAAGAGGTCTGCGGAGTGGAATACCTCGAGGGCAACAGGGGGAGGACCAGCTGCCACTGTGGAATACACAGATCTGGAGGAGATAGCGATGGACTGTGTGAGCTACGAGGAGGGGGTTGGGGTGTCTTATATGGACACGGACCTGCCTGAATGGACACGGACCTGCCTGAAATACTCCATGCACATGATTTGCCAGGTAAGTTTACACACATATTTTTTTAAGTTGAATTTTTTTGGATACAAAAGTCTCATATTGTTTTTATCTACTCTTTTTCCACTCATTCTTCTATTTGCTTTGCACATAACACAGCACAGGGGGGTGAGCAGGTAGAGTCACAGGAGGGTTATGTGGCTGAGGCTGAGGTGGAGGGACCTAGTGTGTCTGGCAGTGTGGGACCAGATTCCAACTGGCCCCCCCACCCAACCCTCTGCTATCCCAGAAATCCTGACTGAAATAGCCAGGTATGGTGAGAGCCTGAATGCTTTTCAGGACAGGATGCTTCGGGAGGTAAGCCAGATACCTGTCCGGCTCACTGAGCACAGAACCAGTGTGGAGTAAGGTGTAGCTCAACTCTGCCAAGGTCTGGCAGAGATCAGGCAGGGCCAAGATCAACTCGCCTCCTCCTTCCATGAACTTGCCAATTCCATTCGGCAAGGGCTCCAGGACATCGCTGTCTCCCTTGCCCACAGTGGCAGAGGGCCAGCCACATCGGCTCCCTCCCCTCCCCCTGCCCAGGAAGAACATCCCACTGGGCAGGGCCCTCGAAGGTCGCTCCGCAGACCAAGCCAAGAAGAACATCATCAGGCGGGGGAAAAAAAGAGAAAGTGATGTCTCTCCAGATGGGCAGCACCCATGTTTTACATGTTGCCTCGATGTATTTTTTATTTTGGCTTGTGTGGCCAGAATGTAGAACTCCCTCAAAGTGAAAGGTTTTCTTTAAATTGTAGCCTGTGAGTTATTTGTGCCTAAACCTGAGCCATCTTCCTCTTCCTAGTGTGCTGTGTATGTTTGTGTTTGTGTGTTTGTTCCGGAATCTACCTCAGTTCCCCTAAAAGTTTAGTCTGGCTGGGGGTTCACTTACTTAATTGAAAATATCAAATTCTGTCAGAATAAGGGGTCACCATAGTACTGGGTTCTGCTATGTGCATTTGCCCAATGCCATCTGCTTGCTGCTATGTCCATCTCTGTATGTGATGCTCATTTGTAGCCATGTTGTGTTGTTGATTTTGAACTTTATTTGAAGTAAAAAAAATTACTTTACAATTGTTTGTGTGTTTTATTAAAGGTTATGCACTCATGAAAACTGTGCCCTGTAAACTTGAACATGGCATATTGACATTTGTGGAACAAGGGAACAATCAGAATATTAAGACAAACATTGCATAGTGTAATTTTAAATCTGTATGCCTTGCACAACATTTAATTTAACATATA
This sequence comes from Pseudophryne corroboree, assembly GCF_028390025.1. Lineage (NCBI taxonomy): Eukaryota > Metazoa > Chordata > Amphibia > Anura > Myobatrachidae > Pseudophryne > Pseudophryne corroboree. The sequence continues at coordinate 419,819,835 of NC_086447.1, read as the reverse complement.
CAAAAAAAACAAAAACAAAAAACACTTGGGTTACTAGGGGCAACATGCCATAGTATTAGATATGGACACATATTCCAAAAAAAAAAAGGAACTTGAGAAAGGTCACAGCCACGTGACCGAAACGCGTTGTTCATAGACGGAGGTGACGAGGGGAGAGGACCAGTGGAGGAATCTAAAGGACTCACATGCTGAATAAATCCATTGCGGTGGTGCCTAGGCTATTTTCAGCCTTGGACCCTGTTGCTTTTTAAAGCTAGCCCACCGCAATCCTGATTCATGGTGAGAGACATTTTTTTCCATTGCACAGTCACTTTAAACTGGTCCAGCCCCACAGATGCACTTTATGTATGTAGATGTCAGCCATTCTTTTGTGTTTAAATAAAACCTTTTATATTGTAACCCTCATTCGGTACAATTGATTTGTTGGCCCGTACATCCCTTTTAAATAAAAGGGATACATCTTTTAAACTGAGCGCCAGTGCAAGCTACACCATTTCAACTTTATAAAAAAAAAATAAAAAAAAAATATTAAGTCACATTAAATGTAGGCTGCATTATGGTGCTCATGTTGTTTGGTATGTACAAAGGAATATGTCTATGTTGAGAAGATTTAGCTGATGTAGTTTATAAGTTTGTTTAGTCACATTTGAGATTATTAAACAAATAATTAAAACATGCATTTAACAACAGTTAATTTTTATTGGTACAAAAAATACAGTGCATTATTTGTGAGTGTGTCAGATTTGTTTGTGCTAACAATACAAATATGAAGTGGCCATATAATTGCTGCTTGTATTATTTTGTAAGAGCAGTGTTTTGCAAGTAAATGCTCAACAGGTGAATTCAGTTGCTAATCAATTGCTAATTAGAGCAGACACACACTTGTAACAGTACTTCGCAAGTGCTGAGTAGCTGCAGACTCACTCTTCTGCCGCGTCAAGATAGCGAACATTTGTTATGTACTTTTAACATAGGATACGCATTTTTGCCAAAAACACACCTACTGCTGGATGCATACTCCCACACTAGCCGCCCACTTTCACGCCCATTTCGTAGGATTGCGAAGCCGTGCCTCTGCCACGCCTCCGTCACTCCCCGTTTTCGTTTGTGTATTACGAGCAGTTTTCCTTGTAGTAATTCTGCACAAGTGTCGTATCGCTATCTTTGCGCATGTGTATTTCCGCTTTTGCGCATGCATAGTTTGTGGGTTTCCTGTCGTTTGCGATGCGATGATCTGCTCCGAACAACTCGGTATGAGGGCCTAAGTTCTTAATTCTGTCTATGTTCATCATATGAAAGAATGAGGATTTGATTGTGGCTGACACCTGATGTTTAAGTGTAAAGCCACCATCCAGGACAATGCCAAGATTCCACCCATGATCACTGTTTTGTAATTCTGAACCTTCAAGTGCAAGACCCGTTGTCTGGCTATGCTGCAGTCTTGTCCTGTAATGTTGAGTCCTATCATCAGGACCTCTGTTTTATCAGGACTCAGTCACAGCCAGCTGGCACTTATCCACTCCTGGAGCTCAGCTACACAATGACTGTCCTCCAATACAGATAAATGTCCTTCCAATGCCTAGATAACTCCCTTTTTGCAACAACTCATTGCACACAATTATTTAACATTTCTGTAAAAATAATTATAAAGGTGCCTCCTAGTGCAGAAAACTTAGCAGTGTAGTGCAGCATAAATATAAATAAATGGCCCCGTAAATGGAAATAAACAGTGTGTTTATCTGAACCAGCGAATAATAGGAAACACCCAATTCCCAATTTCCATGGAATTGCATTAAATTGGATCTGCCCTCTCCCCCCGCAGACTCACAAATCACGTCATAATGATGCTGCGAGTCGAGGGGATTCTGGGGCACTCTCCGGCATACCCCACATTCTCTTTATTCAAATATAACTGAACTCACAAGCACACCATCAGTAATCACAAATAACAATAGTATAGGCCTTACTCCTAGTTTATAAATATTAAACTCTGTACACTAATCATTCCCCGATGCTGATTATACCTTCTAGGCTTGTTTTTGTTTAAATATACCAAACTAAAACAGTGATACAAGTATCTGAGTAGTTTACCAATAACACAATTATACTTTTAACCAAGTTTATGCATACAGTAAAACTACTAATTTTCTTTGCTTAACTCAGTGGTTCTCAAACTGTGTGCCTAGGCACCCTGGGGTGCTTCGGGTCGGTGGTCCTGGACTAAATCCAATTATATTATTATTAAAGTGACAGCCAAAACCATTGCTAGTGGCTACCAATCACAAAACAATCAGAAGCACAACTGCACACCACCACATAACTGACTCTATGGGCTGTAACACACACTCCGGTTTTTCCCGGATGGCAAAAAGCCGGACAAAGTTTGTCCGGCTTTTTGCCATCCTGGAGAAACCGGCAGTGTCTGTCACACAGGACGGCTTTGAGCCGTGTGTGATGCTGTGCGCATGCGCAGCATCAGACACGGCTTCAGAAAAAACCACTGTGTGTGAAAGCTCCCCTTCACACACATGGTTTACTGGCTCCAAGGACGGCCCGGCGGCCGTCCGGCCGCCGGACCTTCCAGTGGTGAGACCCGGCTGCAAACCGGCAGCCGGGCCGGGGCCGTGCAGTGTGAAGGGACCCTACCCCTCACACTGTTAACTACAATGCCGGCACGGGAAAAAGCCGTCCGGCTTTTTCCCGGCCGGCAACAACCGTGTAGTGTGTTTTAGCCCTAAGGATGACAGATAGGAACAGTTTACTTCAATTAATTTTTTTTTTTTTTTTTAATCAATAAAAGCATTTATCCTAGGGAGGCCATGGAAAAAATGCTGAATCTCTAGGGCACTGTGCTCCATGAAAGCTTGAGAACCACTGACTTAACCCTTAATTTTCAAGGTAGTGATGGTTGTTACTCCTATAAGATTAGCTTTCAGCAACACAGTCACATCATGTCCTCCTCAGAGGCATTTTAAGAGAGGAGTTGACAGCCTCCTCCGCTTGGACCCATCCTCTCTGCTGGCAGCACTGTAGATTCTGAGCCCTAGAGGGCTCAGAGTCTAATGTGCATGCACAGATCTCTGGGAAATTGTCTCAATGGCCATTTTCCTGGTGATTTCTATACTGCACATGTGCTGCAGAAAATCATGTGGAAAATGGCGTGGCAGACATTTTCCCGGCGATTTTCTGCAGCGTTGCTGCCCTGGAGGAGTAAGAAATGGGTGCTTTCAGGGAAACCCATGTGCACTGCACACACTGCACCCATTATAAATATGCAAGTAGTTCTCCTTCTTTCCTTGGTATTCTTAACAGGAAATAAGTTTGGCACATATTCACAACTGATTTATGCTTAATGGTCCGCCCACTGACAACCAACATTACATGGCCATTATGCACACCAGAATGTTGCGTAATCAGCATAATAGAGCGCATGCACCAAATAAAAAAGCATTATTCTCCCTATCTCTGCACTATGAGAGTAGCCTGATGCGTGACTGTCAGCCCCTCCAAGTGCAGAGATTGCATGTGGACTGATGATCAGATCCATCAGAGACATACAGTACTCCACTGTTGCATTATATTAATGTTTTATTTATTTTATATATCTACTGAATATGCACATACCATTGTGTCTCCTCAAGAGCTTCATGTCAATATACTGTAATAACAAACTTAATATCTTTTTTTTTTAAGTATTAAAAAAAGAAAAAGAATCAGTTGGCACTGGTGTGCTCCAGGCTTCCTGACAACCCAAGCAGAGGTAATTAGTACCCGCCGCCCTCGACCTGTGGACACAGGGTGGTGGAGTTGAGTGCCACTTGGAGGATCTGTTATCACTGCGGGGTGAGGGTAATGCCACTGTGGCATCTATGTCCAGTGTAGACAGGATATAATGCTGCAATGGGGACATCTGGACACTAGGATGGGAGATAATGCTATAGATGCATCAAGACTACAGTGTAGGGGAAATGCAGTGGTGCAAGTGGGCAGGTATGCGCGGGTACGGCGTACCGTTAAGAGTTTAGCCGTGGGTACAGCGTACCCAACCCCGCTGGGCTGCCGCTCATTGCACTCACCAGTTGTGTGCCATTACAGCTGCCGCTGATGCCTCCGACTTGGTGCCTCCCCTTCCCAGCCTGCTGGGAGCGGGATCATGATGTAATCACGCTCCCGCAGTTGGGGAGGCAGGCGCGCACAGGACTCTGGGATCCTGACGTGCAGTGCTCCTAAGGTAGCGTCTAATGCGGCTTCCGCTGAGTGACCCCGGCCCTGCAAGTTTCCGCTGCGCTTGACTCCTCCCCTCACACAGCAGCAACAGACTGAGGCAGCAGTGAGCGGGGGGGGGGGCACTCTGGGGCAATGTATATCTGGCACTGTGGGGGCATTTGTGTATCTGGCACTATGGGGCAATGTATATCTGGCACTGTGGGGGCATTTGTGTATCTGGCACTGTGAGGGCATTTGTGTATCCGGCACTGTTGGGGCATTTGTGTATCTGGCACTCTGGGGCAATGTATATCTGGCACTGTGGAGGCATTTGTGTATCTGGCACTGTGGGGGCATTTGTGTATCTGGCACTGTGGGGCAATGTATATCTGGCACTGTGGGGGCATTTGTGTATCAGGCACTGTGGGGGCATTTGTGTATCTGGCACAGTGGGGCAATGTGTATCTGGCACTGTGGGTCAACGTGTATCTGGCACTATTGGGGTCATATGTGTATCTGCCCCCCATGTGTGTATCACGCCCCCATTTTCATTGGCCACACCCCATGTGGCATTTGGCCACACTCATTTTTTGGCACGCGCACATTCAGCTCGCGCACACAGTACCTATGAGACATTTTTTCTACTTGCACCACTGGGGAAATACTATAGAGGGGATCTGTTGAAATATATGTTCAGGTGGCAGTGGTATGGCAGAGTGAATGTACACACCAGCAATGACCAGAGTCAACGAACAGCATAGTACTTAACCAGTGGGGTGGTTTATTGAAGTAGCAATGTAAAGGTACAGCTATACTCACAGCTATGCAAACACAGACTTCTATCATAGAGTGGAGCTTGTGTGGAGTGGAGTATACAGGTCACTAGCCAGTGACTGTATCTAGGTAGGGATGCGGTGTGTAGGCTCTGTAGTGGTATTTGTCAGCCTCTGTAGCGGTGGGGCACTGCATATCACCGGTCTTCTGGAGCAAAGTGGAAGACGTCTGTCTCCCACTGTGGCGATCTAACACAGTGAGTAGATGGTGCCATGCACGAGTAGTGGTGCCACACACCGCCTCCCGGAGAAGCACCCCCCGACCCCCAACCAATCAGAGTGACAGGCTAGCCGGGAAATGCAAACACATTTCCCAGCGTCACTTGTCTCCATAGCAACCAGCAGAACTGTTAAGTAGCTAACTAACGCTGCTCAGATCAGAACGGGCGGTAAACCTGCCTATATAAAAGGGGTATAAATATACATTTGGGCACAGACATGTATACTATACTCCTGAGGAAGTCCAGCTATAAGCACCTAAGGACGAAACATGTTCAGAGGATTCTGACTGATTCCATACCTGATCCTGAGGCAGAATTTCAGATAAACTGTTTTTAATCTTTTTCTATATGGGCTTTTTATATATTTGTTTACTAAATAAACTTTGTGTCGAATTTATTACACTATTGTGCCTATTCTGTCTTTTAAATATAAATGCTGAGCTATGCTTGTGATGGGAATTGACCCTTGACATTACATTTACATATGTGTGTGTAAACTCCAACCGAAAGAGTGGTATTCTGCCGCTTATTAAGGTACTCATCCTAATATAAGGGGCCTTTTTTAGGGTGAAGGGCTATCACCGAATAATCATATACTACACCAAAGGGTGCTTAATCTCATCCTTTACTGCAGATACCTCTAAAACCTGATCTGAACGACATTCTGAGTTGATCGCTCGCTAGCAGTTTTTAGCAGCCGTGCAAACGAATTGTCACCGTCCACTGGGGAGTGTATTTTAGCTTTGCAGAAGTGCGAACGCTTGTGCAGCAGAGCGCCTGCAAAATCGTTTTGTGCAAAACAAGACCAGCCCTGTAGTTACTCTTTGTGTGCATTGATTCTAATGACAGAGGGACGGCTTTTGATGTCACACACCCGCCCAGCGAACGCCCAGCCACGCCTGCGTTTTTTCTGCCACGCCTGCGTTTTTCTAAGCACTCCCTGAAACGCCCTCTTTCTGTCAATCTCCTTGCGGCCGGCTGTGCGATTGGGATCGTCGCTAGAACCAGTGCAAAACCACAATGACCTTTGTACTAGAGATGTGCAGTGGACACTTTTCGGGTTTTGTGTTTTGGTTTTGGATCTGGATCCCCGCTCGTGTTTTGGATCTGGATTGGTTTTGCCAAAACCACCTTTCGGGTTTTGGTTTTGGATCTGGATGATTTTTGAAAAAAACATAAAAACATCTAAAATCACAGAATTTGGGGGTAATTTTGATCCTACGGTATTATTAATCTTAATAGCATTCATTTCCACTCATTTCCAGTCTATTCTGAACACCTCACACCTCACAATATTGTTTTTAGGCCGAAAGTTTGCACCGAGGTCGCTGTATGACGAAGCAAAGCGACACAAGTGGGCGGCACAAACACCTGGCCCATCTAGGAGTGGCAATGCAGTGGCAGACAGGATGGCAGTTTTAAAAACTAGGCCCCAAAGAGCACATAATGCAAAGAAAAAAAGAGGTGCAAGATGGAATTGTCTTGTGCCCTCCCACCCACCCATATTTTGTTTAAACAGGACATGCACAGTTTAATAGACCCATCATTTCAGCGACAGGTGGTCCCCCTGGAAAAACTTGCCAAGTTCTCCGAATCATAGCTAGCTACAAACATACCACCTTCTTCTTTGATGACTTTTCACATTATGAGAAGAGGCAAGAGGTAGAGGACAGTGTCAAGAAGGTGACTAAAAATTAGAGAGGCACACCCAATCAGGAACAACATACAGGCTTTTACCTCCACCCCTATATTGGTGTGGAAAGGACTTCAACCAAGCAAATATATAATTATTAATTACCTCATTACTGGACAAACTGAAAAACTAGGGACCAAAGCCTCCAAAATTGTATCCCCTTCTCCATGTTCAGGGATTAAGATGATCCCGGATTTAATGCTGGGATGCAAATAAACTGGTGTATACCTCAGGATCAAGATTGGATATTTTCCCCTTCACAGAGTCTGGAGACTTATTTTGTGAAAATCTCGTGGGTTTCTTTTTTTCCATTTTTTTTATTGCATTTTTATTTACATATTTTGTGGCAGATGCCTTATTTTTGTTTTTCACAGCTTCCAGTTACATGCATGTGAGCATACCTGTGTGTCCCAGTTACACGCATGTGAGCATACCTGTGTGTCTTGTTTATTTTATTCCTATTTTATTTTTAAATAAAGCAGCCCCTTATATGTTTTAGCAGCCCCTCCTGAGCCCCCACAGCAGCCCAGGGCAAGTTGAGTTTGGGTGGGTTCGGTAAAGTACTAGGCACGACTGTGCAATGTATTTTTTGTAATTGAGCCTCTGCCCTAGTGGAGCTTACCACTCTACAGTCGAAACTCATTTCATACTATAAGTAGGACTGTGGGAGGAAGCAATGCTAACCTCTGTGCCCACAGCATGCCTCAGCCTGGCAAGACAGACATCTTCCTGGCTGTAAGCCACCATGGGACTCCATACTGGGCCTTATTCAGTAACTGTTTGTACCTCACAGGAGCTCCTGGCCCATCTAGTGCTGCAGTGCAATGGAAATCTGACACAATGCAAGATCACTGAAACTCTGTTCTTCTAACACCGCAAGGTCTTGCAATAACCCTAAACAGCCCTTAGGAAAAGAAGATCCATGTACAACAAATACACATCTTCTAGATAAATAATCTCAAAATGTGGAATGAAAGCCTAGAGCAGATATGAAATAAGCTTCAACATCACAAACAGATTTGTGAAAACATAGCCACAAAAGGTGGAAATGGAAATTACTGAAGTGTTTTTAAATAAAGTGGGGAGAGACCACATTTGTGGCTAAAGTCAGTGTGATTCAGATGTTCATCTCTATTACAGCGGGTATAGGTAAGTATAGTTTATTGGTGCAGTGTGTAGATACACCCATATCTTTTATCACATGTGCCACTTTTGTGTGTTTGACGTTTTAGACATAGAACAAGGTGCAAAATGCATCCTGTTTAGAATATACAATGAGACCTGATCCCAGCAAGTTCAGCGCTGCTCCAAAAATCAGGTCCTTTCCTGGAGTTAAAAGGAATGCATGCTCCTAGCGTATAAAGCATGCCCCAAATATGCACTCTGTCATCTCTTTTTTCTTATTTCATTACACCCTATCCAGGTATGTCTCTTGCACATTGGGGCGAGCAACATTTCCCAGTTGTGGGCATAGTGATTTCAAACACCATCCCTAAGCCATTGTCTCTTCTGTGAGTGTGACCTAGTTCTTAATTTTCTTGACTGGACAAATACAGTAACTCAAACGTTGCTATCATGCCTAATGCAAGACAGTTAGGATATATGATATAGCAAAAGAGTTGCTCTTACTTACATATATGCACACTGACAGACATGCACAATTGCACACTGACTGCACAATTGCACACATATATGCACACTGACTGCACAATTGCACACATACACATACACATACACAAGATACAGAAAAGACATGCCATCGATGTTCCTGATCCAAAGCACCTTGAGTCCTGTTGGAGAAAGAGCGCTATATAAATAAAATTATTATGCCTGCTGATTTTGTGAGAATCCCCTCTAGGGGATCCTGGATGAGTGGTCCCAGGGGGAACTGTGATATGTCATGGTGCTGTGACTCATGTCATCATGGCCGTTTGCCCATTGCAAAATTATGTATATTGTGAAATTTCGCAGCTGTAGGCGAGTCCACAATGATACAACGCACAGCAAATGGTGTTGTCACGTTCCCACCGTGCCCATTACACTGCAGAAGTGGACAAAATGTGGGCATGTTCCTGAAATTCTGAAGTCTCCTAGGCATTCCAGGATGAAGTATGATACACACATAAGTTCAGACATATTATTTTTAACACTTTAAATAACAATATCACACTAGACATTGACGGGATCACTTCTGTTAGCATACTTGTCTAGGCATTCCTAGACAGGTATGATACACACATAAGTTCAGACACATTATTTTTAACACTTTAAATAACAATATCACACAAGATATTGACGGGATTACTTCTGGTAGAAAACAGTATGGAAATAATGTTTTATTAGCACTACAAGCACTAGGTCTAAAATCATTAGTTTGATCACTAATGGTCAACAGGGTCAAAAGGTTGACAATGTCATTAGGTCAACATGAAAAAGACAGTAGGAAAGGTCAACAACAAAATGTGGAACATCAATAATACATCAAAATTAAGGTTGACTAATTGGAGCCATTCATTTGAGTGAGTCCCTAACATGAAATAATTGAGAACCTCTCTCTTTTACCTCTCTGGCAGTTGCGCTGGATTATGATTCAGTCTCTTCTGAATCACACTGACTTTAGCCACAAATGTGGTCTCTCCCCACTTTATTTAAAAACACTTCAGTAATTTCCATTTCCACCTTTTGTGGCTATGTTTTCACAAATCTGTTTGTGATGTTGAAGCTTATTTCATATCTGCTCTAGGCTTTCATTCAAACCTAGGATCAAGTACAGCAGCACCCCTGGAAATATATGGCAGCACCCCTGGACCAATACAGCATAGGCAGCACCCCTGGAGAATTACACAGCACAACAGACAGACAACAGCACCCCATGACTTATATGGCAGTGGGACAGCACCCCTGTACTGATAGGGCAGAGGGGCAGCACCCCATATAGGGCAGCATCCCTGGAATTATGTGGCAAAGAAAAGACGTGCAAGATGGAATTGTCCTTGGGCCCTCTCACCCACACTTATGTTGTATAATCAGGACATGTACACTTTAACAAACCAATCATTTCAGAGACAGGGTCTGCCACACGACTGTGGCTGAATGACTTGTTTGTTTGGGCCCTCACCAAAAAAGAAGCAATTAATCTCTCCTTGCACAAACTGGCTATACAGTAGCAAGATGTCGTCCTCATCCTTAGAGCCCCCCCCCCCCCTTCAGTGTTTACATCGTCATCCTCACAGAGAAATAATATTCAAACAAAACCACATAATTTAGGTGTCAGTGGACTGCTTACACTATTACCCAAAGTTTCTGAACTTGACAATGACTTATGATGAATGCGCTGTAGGTGACATATAAGGGAGGATGTTCCTAGGTGGTTAACACCCTTACCCCTTTTTATTATGGATTAACAAAGGCAACACATGGCTTGACACCTGTTGTCCGGAATTTGTGGAGAAATAATTCCACACTGAAGAGGTGGCTTTTTGAGGATTTTGCCCAGGCATGACAACTGGTGCCTTATTCAAACAAACCACATCACCATCAGAATCCTCATCGTCAACTTCCTCCGCAGCGCCAGCTACACCCATATCCTCCTCATCCTGGTGTACTTCTACAGTGACATCCTCAATCTCAATATCAGCAATTGGACTGGCGGTGCTTCCCCCAGCACTTGCAGAGAACATGCAAATGGTGGTAGGAGCCTCCTATTCCCATAAAGTTTTGTGAAGGTCAGGCATAGACATCGCCACCGCAGACAGTGCCAGCACCCCTATATTTTCACAACACCCCTGTATTTTTATAGCATACAGGACCAGTATACTTTTATTTTGACAACAGCACCCCTGTATTTTTGCAGCATACAGGACCAGTGTGCTTTTATTTTAACAACTGCACCCCTGAATTTTTACTGCATACAGGGCAAGTGTAATATTATTTTAACAGTAGCATCCCTATATTTTTATAGCATACAGGACCAGTGTGCTTTTATTTAAACAACTTCACCTCTGAATTTTTACAGCATCCAAGACAGGGCCAGTGTACATTTATTTTACTGCACCCCTGAATTTTTACAGCATACAGGGCCAGTGTAATATTATTTTAACAGCAGCAGCTCTATATTTTTACAGCATACAGGACCAGTGTGCTTTTATTGTAACAACTGCACCCCTGAAATTTTTAAAGCATACAAGACAGGGCCAGTGTACATTGATTTTCACTGCACCCTAGAATTATTACAGCATACAAAACAGGGCCAGTGTACATTTGTTGTACTTCACCTTAAAATTTTTGGAGCATACAAGACAGGGCCAGTGTACATTTATTTTACTGCATCCCTGAATTTTTACAGCATACAAGACAGGGCCAGTGTACATTTATTTTACTGCACCCCTGAATTTTTACAGCATACAGGGCCAGTGTAATATTATTTTAACAGCAGCACCCCTATATTTTGACAGCATACAGGACCAGTGTGCTTTTATTTTGACAACTGCACCCTTGAATGTTTACAGCATACAAGACAGGGACAGTGTACTCTTATTTTCACTGCACCCCAGAATTATTACAGCATACAAGACAGGGCCAGTGTACATTTATTTTACTGCACCCCTGAATTTTTACAGCATACAGGGCCAGTGTAATATTATTTTAACAGCAGCGCCGCTATATTTTGACAGCATACATGACCAGTGTGCTATTAATTGAACAATTGCACCCCTGAATTTTTGACAGCAAACAGGGCCAGTGTAATATTATTTTAACAGCAGCACCCCTATATTTTTACAGCATACAGGACCAGTGTGCTTTTATTCTAACAACTGGACCCCTGAATTTTTACAGCATACAGGGCCAGTGTAATGTTATTTTAACAGCAGCACACCTATATTTTTACAGCACACAGGAGGATAGTGCCCCTGCCCCCTGTACAACACAGTGACAGCCAGGACAGCAACACCCATGTACAGCTGCAGCATCCCTAACAGCACATGAAACACCAGTGACAGCCAGGACAGCACCCCTAACATCACAGGTACACCACAGTGACTGGAGCAGCACCCCTACAGAGCACACACTGACCCCATCAGATGCACCACCCACAGAGAGACAGAGGTCTGTCTCCCTCACTCTCCAAGTCCGGAGTGAAAATGGCGGTGACGCGCCACTGTTTATATGGAATCCAAAACCTGCGAGAATCCGACCGTGGGATGATGATGTTTTGCCTCGTTCTGGTTCCCGAGTCTGGCGGGAAGTCCCAAGCCAGACTCGGATCCGGACTTGGAACGGGATGTTCAGGGGGGTTTGGTTCTCTGAGAACCGAACCCACTCATCTCTACTATTATCTATATTTAATACTTATTTTAAAAAGGCAATATATCATCAAAATCTGATATATGTGCACATGCCTTTTTTCTTTGCTTATTTAATGTAAATTATTAAAAGTTATATTTTAAATATAAATTACTGTCAAAAAAAGTGTGCCACCAAATGCGTCACAGGAAAGAAACCCCACAAACATATATTTACTATATTTTGTATCTACTGTATTAACTATCTATTGTGTGTCTATTGTGTCTTATCCTGCAACCCATTGGGGTCAATTCGATGGAGAGGATCCGACACTGCATTATTCAATTTGTGGGCATTTTCGACAGGTTTTGTCCATTTTCGAAAATGCTGATTCTACTTTTTTAAAGTCGAATCGGCACTGTCGAAATGGGCCAAAAAGCTGTTGAAAATACCCGCAAATTCAACAAAATATGTGGATCCGCGGTAAATCCACCGATTCACGTGTTTTCCAACAAGTCAGAATTTCCAACAAGTCAGAAAAATGCTACTTGACTTGAATTGGTCGAATCCAGATTCGACCTAAAAAAGTCGAAAAGTGCCGTCTTTCCGATTTGATGGCAATTCCGACTTGAATTGAATAGACCCCATTATCATGTACATATGTGGCTCAAATAATATTCATGTCATATACGTTCATATTTAACCTCATTTACAATCAGTATTGATTTTTCATGGGTGTGCGTAGTGGTCTAGATTCACGCCCATTTTCCACGCTCCTGTTATTTCCACAAATGTTTAAGAGGTCTATGTACTAAGCCTTGGGGAGAGATAGAGTGGACAGAGATAAATTACTAACCAACCAGCTCCTGTCATTTTTCAAACCCAGCCTGTAACATGGCAGTTAGAAGCTGATTGGCTGATACTTTATCTCTGTCCACTTTATCTCTCGAAGGCTTAGTTCATAGACCACTAAATGTTAAAGCAAAGGTCCAACTGGGTGATTGCAGCTGAAAAACATCAGCCATCAGATAGGCACTGAAAAGCTGCATTCAATAGCTGCCAACCATAAATACCAATAATTCGATTAGAAAAGTACTTTGGATCAGGAACATAGATGGTCGCTAACCATTGGTTTCCGATGTTCATCTCTATTACAGCGGGTATAGGTAAGTATAGTTTATTGGTGCAGTGTGTAGATACACCCATATCTTTTATCACATGTGCCACTTTTGTGTGTTTGACGTTTTAGACATAGAACAAGGTGCAAAATGCATCCTGTTTAGAATATACAATGAGACCTGATCCCAGCAAGTTCAGCGCTGCTCCAAAAATCAGGTCCTTTCCTGGAGTTAAAATGAATGCATGCTCCTAGCGTATAAAGCATGCCCCCCAATATGCAGTCGCTCATCTCTTTTTTCTTATTTCATTACACCCTATCCAGGTATGTCTCTTGCACATTGGGGCGAGCAACATTTCCCAGTTGTGGGCATAGTGATTTCAAACACCATCCCTAAGCCATTGTCACTTCTGTGAGTGTGACCTAGTTCTTAATTTTCTTGACTGGACAAATACAGTAACTCAAACGTTGCTATCATGCCTAATGCAAGACAGTTAGGATATATGATATAGCAAAAGAGTTGCTCTTACTTACATATATGCACACTGACAGACATGCACAATTGCACACTGACTGCACAATTGCACACATATATGCACACTGACTGCACAATTGCACACATACACATACACATACACAAGATACAGAAAAGACATGCCATCGATGTTCCTGATCCAAAGCACCTTGAGTCCTGTTGGAGAAAGAGCGCTATATAAATAAAATTATTATGCCTGCTGATTTTGTGAGAATCCCCTCTGGGGGATCCTGGATGAGTGGTCCCAGGGGGAACTGTGATATGTCATGGTGCTGTGACTCATGTCATCATGGCCGTTTGCCCATTGCAAAATTATGTATATTGTGAAATTTCGCAGCTGTAGGCGAGTCCACAATGATACAACGCACAGCAAATGGTGTTGTCACGTTCCCACCGTGCCCATTACACTGCAGAAGTGGACAAAATGTGGGCATGTTCCTGAAATTCTGAAGTCTCCTAGGCATTCCAGGATGAAGTATGATACACACATAAGTTCAGACATATTATTTTTAACACTTTAAATAACAATATCACACTAGACATTGACGGGATCACTTCTGTTAGCATACTTGTCTAGGCATTCCTAGACAGGTATGATACACACATAAGTTCAGACACATTATTTTTAACACTTTAAATAACAATATCACACAAGATATTGACGGGATTACTTCTGGTAGAAAACAGTATGGAAAAAATGTTTTATTAGTACTACAAGCACTAGGTCTAAAATCATTAGTTTGATCACTAATGGTCAACAGGGTCAAAATGACATTGTCATTAGGTCAACATGAAAAAGACAGTAGGAAAGGTCAACAACATTTTTTGGTGTCTTTTTCACCATGAAAGCACATGGGACCCCAATCAGTGTACCATGTCCCCTCACATGGCGAGCGGCAAGGTGCCTCACTCCGCTACTGCTGTGCTTGGCGCAGGCTACTATTTCCAATCATAGTACACATGGATGAAAAAGTTGATTACAATGCTAAAAATCCCCAAAAAGCTGTGTCAACCATTTGTGTGTCAGCCATATATGTGTTGACCATTTGTACCTGTCTCCCTTTTGTACCTGTCAACCATAAGCACTGTTGACATTTTACATGTCGACCTACTGACCATGTTGACTTAATGCATTGCAACCATTAGTGGTCAACCTAATGACTGTCAATCTTTTCATGGTCGACCTATAGTCTGGATACCTTCTTGAAACATGAATCCCACCAAGTGATGGGACAGTAATGAAGTCTTTAGTTTACAGTATTATTGTTTCATTTGTTTATGCTCACATCATGCTGTTTAATGAAAGTACATTAGAGAACACTAGAGGCTAATGCAGCACCTGTGGCTGTACAATTAGGGTATATTGTATGCTGATATTTGTTATTGTTTAAACAGAAGTCTAATCCCAGTCAGGCACACAAACTCATTAGGATAAACATGGTGTATGCCTGGGCTGTCTCATGCAGGTGGCACATTGCATTATTACTGCATTAGACAGAACTGTGTTTCTCCGGTGATGCTGCTAAGTACCTCTATGGTTATTTTACCTCCAGGTCACAAAACTAATGATTACTGGCTTGAAATGAAATGGAAAAGATGGAAGCTGCAGCGAGCAATAAGGTAATATAAAAAGCACATTTGCATCTCTGTAATAGATGTCAGAGTTCACAGGAAACAAAGAAATACATAATAGATGAAGCAAAAGCAGATATATTTCTACATGCAAGGTGTATGTACATACTGTAGCTTCATACCTTTAATTAGATTACATTTATTATTAACGTGGGTGACTAATTCATGTCATATTCGTAATATAATCATTCACTTCTATATACTTTTTTATTAAAAAATGTTTATGGGCAAATGTAGTATTTCCTGATCTGGCAAAAGTTCCAATTTTTTGCCGATTTAAAATGGCGATTATTTAAAAGACAAACCTAGGTTTTGCGAAATCAGGCAAATGGTGCCCTGCATCATCATGTGGGTGTGATCTACTTTCTGCGCATCATTTCTTTAGCCATTGACACAACTGAATAACATATTACAGAAAACGTTTGATGCCTGCAAGTTGCTGGTATTCATCTTGCCTGAACCCAACCTGACTTTGACCACTGTCTGTCTCCTCTCTTTACTTAACCTTCCTCCTGCCCCCTTTACACCATCCCAAACCAGTTCCTCCTGTGCCTCCCTACTGATGCCTGCTCCTAGATTCCCCACCTGGTCCCTCTGCTCTGGCACCTTTCCCTCATCGATCACACATGCCTGGTCCCATTCCTTCCATTATAATCACTGCCTCACCTCTCTTCTTCCTTATGCCTCACCTCCTTCTTGTAAGCACTCCCTCCTTGATGCACTCTAATGCAGCTTTCAGTCTCTTCACTCCAAATCCAAGGGCCACTTCTCCTGCTACTGAACCTCACAGCAACATTTAACACCACTGACCACTCCCTCCTCCTGCAAACTCTCCACTCTTTTTGGTATCGTGACTCCATTCTTTCACTTGTCCTCTGTCTTTACATCTACTTTTACATCTCCTCAGCTTCCCTTTTCTGTCAGGGTCCTTTAAGGCTTTGTCCTTAGTCCCTTTTATTCTCCCTCTTCCATCATTAAACTGACCATCTCCTTAGGCCTCAGTCGTCACCTCTATGCTAATGGTCCTCTCCCACGTCACCTCCAGGATGTCAACTGCCTCCCCATAACACTTCTTGAAACATACTATTTTGAAAATCAAAATCTACTCCTCTCTGGTCTTCCAATCTACCCACTAACACGACTCGATCCTAAACTATCCATAACTCTATTGCTCACTTTATTATCTTGCTTATCACAGTACCTCTGCTGCCCGCTACTGCCACTCAAATTACTAGCTCCCTGTCTCACTTAGAATCAAATGCAATCTTCTCTCAGATACAAAGCCTTTGTAATTTTTTAGCATCATTCCGCTTTATTCATGTACAATATTTAATTTACATTATTTGTTCTCTCCATAAGGATAGATTTACTAAAGTTTAAAAAAATAAACAAATTGGTGTTGTTGGCCATAGCATTCAGTGATAGACAGACGTTGATTGGTGGATATGGGCAAGCCCACCACTTTTAATTTTTAGATGATTTAGTAAATCTACCACATAAACTCATTTATAGACTAGGACAGTCCAAAACTAAAACTCGAAAATTATTTTCTGTGCTTTGTGATTATGTCCTGGAAGACTTCCCTTTATTGTATTGCTAACAGCAGTAAAGTACTTTGGGAATACAGTATACTGCATCCCACACAAATAGTACAATTGGCAGAACAAAAGGCTGGATATGATGAGAAGGCAAACCTAAAGCTCACATTGAAAAATGACTTTAATTTCTATTGTATGCTTCTATTAGTTTTACAGAAAGGCACTATCTTTTATACCTGCAGAAGTCAAGAATCAGCAATGTATTTAATAATAATACAATTAATCATTTTTATGTTTTAAAACAATATATCATGACATCTGCTAATACAACAGTGGTTTGGATATGACCGTTTTAAATTACATCCACAGAAGCTGCAAGTTAGCCAGACACTGTATAACTGTATGTCTGTTCACTCAGTGATTATACTTCTGCACAAATGCTTGTTCGTTCAGTAGAATTATGATGCAGAAACAAACCCCCATCTCAGTGATATAATTATTCTAGATAAGATGTTATTTTACTAATTGCAATTCTGCATACTGCCATTGTTAAAGTTCTTTTTTCAGAATCAGGTATTATATGACATTATGAATAATATTAAAAATGTTATGTGTAATAATGCCTCTAGCATTATCTGACAGGGGCATGAAACGCCCAATGGCAGAGTGTAATGATCAGTATCCACATTGAAGTTAGTGCGCTGTGTTGAAGCATTGATGTGCCACTAAAGTGGTGTGGCCAGCCACCAGAGAGGGTGTGGCAAGCCTTTAGTGCTAATGTGATTAGTCCACAAAGGACCATAGGTGATATTTATAGATGATACTTACCTGCCCGTAAGTGTCTCAGACATCACTGTATAAATGGTGCAATAGCCATTTTCCTGAAGATCTGAGCCTGCACAGATGTAAAACACCCACGTTGAGGCAACACACATATACGAAGGTGGAGGTCAAAGAGAGGGGTGCACATTAGGGATGTGCACTTGAAATTTTTCGGGTTTTGTGTTTTGGTTTTGGGTTCGGTTCCGCGGCCGTGTTTTGGGTTCGAACGCGTTTTGGCAAAACCTCACCAAATTTTTTTTGTCGGATTCGGGTGTGTTTTGGATTCGGGTGTTTTTTTCAAAAAACCCTAAAAAACAGCTTAAATCATAGAATTTGGGGGTCATTTTGATCCCAAAGTATTATTAACCTCAAAAACCATAATTTCCACTCATTTTCAGTCTATTCTGAACACCTCACACCTCACAATATTATTTTTAGTCCTAAAATTTGCACCGAGGTCGCTGGATGACTAAGCTAAGCGACCCAAGTGGCCGACACAAACACCTGGCCCATCTAGGAGTGGCACTGCAGTGTCACGCAGGATGGCCCTTCCAAAAAACACTCCCCAAACAGCACATGATGCAAAGAAAAAAAGAGGCGCAATGAGGTAGCTGTGTGACTAAGCTCAACGACCCAAGTGGCCGACACAAACACCTGGCCCATCTAGGAGTGGCACTGCAGTGTCACGCAGGATGGCCCTTCCAAAAAACACCCCCCAAACAGCACATGACGCAAAGAAAAAAAGAGGCGCAATGAGGTAGCTGTGTGAGTAAGCTAAGCGACCCTAGTGGCCGACACAAACCCCTGGCCCATCTAGGAGTGGCACTGCAGTGTCACGCAGGCTGGCCCTTCAAAAAACTACTCCCCAAACAGCACATGACGCAAAGAAAAAAAGAGGCGCAATGAGGTAGCTGTGTGAGTAAGCTAAGCGACCCTAGTGGCCGACACAAACACCTGGCCCATCTAGGAGTGGCACTGCAGTGTCACGCAGGATGGCCCTTCAAAAAACACTCCCCAAACAGCACATGACGCAAAGAAGAAAAAAAAGAGGCGCAATGAGGTAGCTGTGTGAGTAAGCTAAGCGACCCTAGTGGCCGACACAAACACCTGGCCCATCTAGGAGTGGCACTGCAGTGTCACGCAGGATGGCCCTTCAAAAAAATACTCCCCAAACAGCACATGACGCAAAGAAAAATTAAAGAAAAAAGAGGTGCAAGATGGAATTGTCCTTGGGCCCTCCCACCCACCCTTATGTTGTATAAACAGGACATGCACACTTTAACCAACCCATCATTTCAGTGACAGGGTCTGCCACACGACTGTGACTGAAATGACGGGTTGGTTTGGACCCCCACCAAAAAAGAAGCAATTAATCTCTCCTTGCACAAACTGGCTCTACAGAGGCAAGATGTCCACCTCATCATCATCCTCCGATATATCACCGTGTACATCCCCCTCCTCACAGATTATCAATTCGTCCCCACTGGAATCCACCATCTCAGCTCCCTGTGTACTTTGTGGAGGCAATTGCTGCTGGTCAATGTCTCCACGGAGGAATTGATTATAATTCATTTTAATGAACATCATCTTCTCCACATTTTCTGGAAGTAACCTCGTACGCCGATTGCTGACAAGGTGAGCGGCGGCACTAAACACTCTTTCGGAGTACACACTTGTGGGAGGGCAACTTAGGTAGAATAAAGCCAGTTTGTGCAAGGGCCTCCAAATTGCCTCTTTTTCCTGCCAGTATAAGTACGGACTGTCTGACGTGCCTACTTGGATGCGGTTACTCATATAATCCTCCACCATTCTTTCAATGGGGAGAGAATCATATGCAGTGCCAGTAGACGACATGTCCGTAATCGTTGGCAGGTCCTTCAGTCCGGACCAGATGTCAGCATCAGCAGTCGCTCCAGACTGCCCTGCATCACCGCCAGCGGGTGGGCTCGGAATTCTGAGCCTTTTCCTCGCACCCCCAGTTGCGGGAGAATGTGAAGGAGGAGATGTTGACAGGTCGCGTTCCGCTTGACTTGACAATTTTCTCACCAGCAGGTCTTTGAACCCCAGCAGACTTGTGTCTGCCGGAAAGAGAGATCCAAGGTAGGTTTTAAATCTAGGATCGAGCACGGTGGCCAAAATGTAGTGCTCTGATTTCAACAGATTGACCACCCGTGAATCCTTGTTAAGCGAATTAAGGGCTCCATCCACAAGTCCCACATGCCTAGCGGAATCGCTCTGTGTTAGCTCATCCTTCAATGTCTCCAGCTTCTTCTGCAAAAGCCTGATGAGGGGAATGACCTGACTCAGGCTGGCAGTGTCTGAACTGACTTCATGTGTGGCAAGTTCAAAAGGTTGCAGAACCTTGCACAACGTTGAAATCATTCTCCACTGCGCTTGAGACAGGTGCATTCCACCTCCTATATCGTGCTCAGTTGTATAGGCTTGAATGGCCTTTTGCTGCTCCTCCAACCTCTGAAGCATATAGAGGGTTGGATTCCACCTCGTTACCACTTCTTGCTTCAGATGATGGCAGGGCAGGTTCAGGCGTTTTTGGTGTTGCTCCAGTCTTCTGTACGTGGTGCCTGTACGCCGAAAGTGTCCCGCAATTCTTCTGGCCACCGACAGCATCTCTTGCACGCCCCTCTCGTTTTTTAAATAATTCTGCACCACCAAATTCAAGGTATGTGCAAAACATGGGACGTGCTGGAATTTGCCCAGATTTAATGCACACACAATATTGCTGGCGTTGTCCGATGCCACAAATCCACAGGAGAGTCCAATTGGGGTAAGCCATTCCGCGATGATCTTCCTCAGTTGCCGTAAGAGGTTTTCAGCTGTGTGCGTATTCTGGAAACCGGTGATACAAAGCGTAGCCTGCCTAGGAAAGAGTTGGCGTTTGCGAGATGCTGCTACTGGTGCCGCCGCTGCTGTTCTTGCGGCGGGAGTCCATACATCTACCCAGTGGGCTGTCACAGTCATATAGTCCTGACCCTGCCCTGCTCCACTTGTCCACATGTCCGTGGTTAAGTGGACATTGGGTACAGCTGCATTTTTTAGGACACTGGTGACTCTTTTTCTGAGGTCTGTGTACATTTTCGGTATCGCCTGCCTAGAGAAATGGAACCTAGATGGTATTTGGTACCGGGGACACAGTACCTCCAACAAGTCTCTAGTTGGCTCTGCAGTAATGATGGATACCGGAACCATGTTTCTCACCACCCAGGATGCCAAGGCCTCAGTTATCCGCTTTGCAGCAGGAGGACTGCTGTGATATTTCATCTTCCTCGCAAAGGACTGTTGGACAGTCAATTGCTTGGTGGAAGTAGTAAAAGTGGTCTTACGACTTCCCCTCTGGGATGACCATCGACTCCCAGCAGCAACAACAGCAGCGCCAGCAGCAGTAGGCGTTACACGCAAGGATGCATCGGAGGAATCCCAGGCAGGAGAGGACTCGTCAGAATTGCCAGTGACATGGCCTGCAGGACTATTGGCATTCCTGGGGAAGGAGGAAATTGACACTGAGGGAGTTGGTGGGGTGGTTTGCGTGAGCTTGGTTACAAGAGGAAGGGATTTACTGGTCAGTGGACTGCTTCCGCTGTCGCCCAAAGTTTTTGAACTTGTCACTGACTTATTATGAATGCGCTGCAGGTGACGTATAAGGGAGGATGTTCCGAGGTGGTTAACGTCCTTACCCCTACTTATTACAGCTTGACATAGGCAACACACGGCTTGACAAATGTTGTCCGCATTTCTGTTGAAATACTTCCACACCGAAGAGCTGATTTTTTTGGTATTTTCACCAGGCATGTCAATGGCCATATTCCTCCCACGGACAACAGTTGTCTCCCCGGGTGCCTGACTTAAACAAACCACCTCACCATCAGAATCCTCCTTGTCAATTTCCTCCCCAGCGCCAGCAACACCCATATCCTCCTCATCCTGGTGTACTTCAACACTGACATCTTCAATCTGACTATCAGGAACTGGACTGCGGGTGCTCCTTCCAGCACTTGCAGGGGGCGTGCAAATGGTGGAAGGCGCATGCTCTTCACGTCCAGTGTTGGGAAGGTCAGGCATCGCAACCGACACAATTGGACTCTCCTTGTGGATTTGGGATTTCGAAGAACGCACAGTTCTTTGCTGTGCTTTTGCCAGCTTGAGTCTTTTCATTTTTCTAGCGAGAGGCTGAGTGCTTCCATCCTCATGTGAAGCTGAACCACTAGCCATGAACATAGGCCAGGGCCTCAGCCGTTCCTTGCCACTCCGTGTGGTAAATGGCATATTGGCAAGTTTACGCTTCTCCTCCGACAATTTTATTTTAGATTTTTGAGTCCTTTTTTTACTGATATTTGGTGTTTTGGATTTTACATGCTCTGTACTATGACATTGGGCATCGGCCTTGGCAGACGACGTCGATGGAATTTCATCGTCTCGGCCATGACTAGTGGCAGCAGCTTCAGCACGAGGTGGAAGTGGATCTTGATCTTTCCCTATTTTTGGAACCTCAACATTTTTGTTCTCCATATTTTAATAGGCACAACTAAAAGGCACCTCAGGTAAACAATGGAGATGGATGGATACTAGTATACTTATGGATGACGAGCGACTGCCGACACAGAGGTAGCTACAGCCGTGGACTACCGTACTGTGTCTGCTGCTAATATAGACTGGATGATAATGAGATAAAATTAAAATATATATACATATCACACTAGTACTGCAGCCGGACAGGTATATATTATGTAATGACGGACCTGCTGGACACTGTCTGTCAGCACTGCAGACTCCTAAAGTAAGCTACTAGTATCAAGAAGATAGAAAAAAAAAACCACGGGTAGGTGGTATACAATTATGGATGGACGAGCGACTGCCGACACAGAGGTAGCTACAGCCGTGGACTACCATACTGTGTCTGCTGCTAATATAGACTGGATGATAATGAGATAAAATTAAAATATATATATATCACACTAGTACTGCAGCCGGTCAGGTATATATTATGTAATGACGGACCTGCTGGACACTGTCTGTCAGCACTGCAGACTCCTAAAGTAAGCTACTAGTATCAAGAAGATAGAAAAAAAAAAAAAAAAACCACGGGTAGGTGGTATACAATTATGGATGGACGAGTGACTGCCGACACAGAGGTAGCTACAGCCGTGGACTACCGTACTGTGTCTGCTGCTAATATAGACTGGATGATAATGAGATAAAATTAAAATATATATATATATATATATCACACTAGTACTGCAGCCGGACAGGTATATATTATGTAATGACGGACAAACAATTTGGAAGCTGCTCAATCATACCTGGAGATAATTATATATCAGGTGCTGGAAGGGGGAGGGGTCATAGACAGACAAACAAAGAGGAGGAAGGGGGGTGCAAATCCCCACCCCCAAATTCCCTTCCGCACACTGAAAATTACCTGTAACCATCCCTGAATCTATCTGGTAATAAAATTCAGAGAATTTGTCACAAATGTTTGCAAACACATGTTTAAGCTGCTGGCCACTTCACGGCTTCTCTGATACAGCAGTCCTAACTACTTAATAGCAGTGCCCACATTGGGCCATGTAATTTGTCACAGTACGCCTCATGATAAAGGTCAATACTAAAACATTTCCAGACAGAGAGCTAACTTACCAGGGAGCCACCCCCAGGATCTCCCATTGGCACTACAAGGAACAGCATGCCTTCCAAATGCTGCTCCCATTCAATGCCTCATGCTCACAAGCAGACAAACAATTTGGAAGCTGCTCAATCATACCTGGAGATAATTATATATCAGGTGCTGGAAGGGGGAGGGGTCATAGACAGACAAACAAAGAGGAGGAAGGGGGGTGCAAATCCCCACCCCCAAATTCCCTTCCGCACACTGAAAATTACCTGTAACCATCCCTGAATCTATCTGGTAATAAAATTCAGAGAATTTGTCACAAATGTTTGCAAACACATGTTTAAGCTGCTGGCCACTTCACGGCTTCTCTGATACAGCAGTCCTAACTACTTAATAGCAGTGCCCACATTGGGCCATGTAATTTGTCACAGTACGCCTCATGATAAAGGTCAATACTAAAACATTTCCAGACAGAGAGCTAACTTACCAGGGAGCCACCCCCAGGATCTCCCATTGGCACTACAAGGAACAGCATGCCTTCCAAATGCTGCTCCCATTCAATGCCTCATGCTCACAAGCAGACAAACAATTTGGAAGCTGCTCAATCATACCTGGAGATAATTATATATCAGGTGCTGGAAGGGGGAGGGGTCATAGACACTGTCTGCAGAATGCGTTTATAAAAACACCACACGACGAGTGTTTAACTTTTTCAGGCAGACAATCACAATATACTGGTGGTCAGCAGACAATCACAATATACTGGTGGTCAGTGGTCACTGGTCAGTCACACTGGCAGTGGCACTCTGGCAGCAAAAGTGTGCACTGTACTTAAAATATGTACTCCTGCTATAACTGCTCCCCAGTCTCCCCCACAATTAAGCTGTGTGAGCAATGAGCACTCAGCACAGTCAGATAATGATATACAGTATTACATATGATGCAGCACACTGGGCTGAGCACAGCTATGGTATGTGACTGTGTCACACTGTGTATCGTTTTTTTTCAGGCAGAGAACGGATTAATTAAACTGGTGGTGGTCAGTGGTCACTGGTCACACTATCAGCAAGTAGTACTCCGTCCTAAGCAGACAATCACAATATACTGGTGGTCAGTGTGGTCACTGGTCAGTCACACTGGCAGTGTGGCACTCTGGCAGCAAAAGTGTGCACTGTACTTAAAATTAGAGATGAGCGCCTGAAATTTTTCGGGTTTTGTGTTTTGGTTTTGGGTTCGGTTCCGCGGCCGTGTTTTGGGTTCGAACGCGTTTTGGCAAAACCTCACCGAATTTTTTTTGTCGGATTCGGGTGTGTTTTGGATTCGGGTGTTTTTTTCAAAAAACACTAAAAAACAGCTTAAATCATAGAATTTGGGGGTCATTTTGATCCCAAAGTATTATTAACCTCAAAAACCATAATTTACACTCATTTTCAGTCTATTCTGAATACCTCACACCTCACAATATTATTTTTAGTCCTAAAATTTGCACCGAGGTCGCTGTGTGAGTAAGATAAGCGACCCTAGTGGCCGACACAAACACCGGGCCCATCTAGGAGTGGCACTGCAGTGTCACGCAGGATGTCCCTTCCAAAAAACCCTCCCCAAACAGCACATGACGCAAAGAAAAAAAGAGGCGCAATGAGGTAGCTGTGTGAGTAAGATTAGCGACCCTAGTGGCCGACACAAACACCGGGCCCATCTAGGAGTGGCACTGCAGTGTCACGCAGGATGTCCATTCCAAAAAACCCTCCCCAAACAGCACATGACGCAAAGAAAAAAAGAGGCGCAATGAGGTAGCTGACTGTGTGAGTAAGATTAGCGACCCTAGTGGCCGACACAAACACCGGGCCCATCTAGGAGTGGCACTGCAGTGTCACGCAGGATGTCCCTTCCAAAAAACCCTCCCCAATCAGCACATGATGCAAAGAAAAAGAAAAGAAAAAAGAGGTGCAAGATGGAATTGTCCTTGGGCCCTCCCACCCACCCTTATGTTGTATAAACAAAACAGGACATGCACACTTTAACCAACCCATCATTTCAGTGACAGGGTCTGCCACACGACTGTGACTGATATGACGGGTTGGTTTGGACCCCCCCCAAAAAAGAAGCAATTAATCTCTCCTTGCACAAACTGGCTCTACAGAGGCAAGATGTCCACCTCATCTTCACCCTCCGATATATCACCGTGTACATCCCCCTCCTCACAGATTATCAATTCGTCCCCACTGGAATCCACCATCTCAGCTCCCTGTGTACTTTGTGGAGGCAATTGCTGCTGGTCAATGTCTCCGCGGAGGAATTGATTATAATTAATTTTAATGAACATCATCTTCTCCACATTTTCTGGATGTAACCTCGTACGCCGATTGCTGACAAGGTGAGCGGCGGCACTAAACACTCTTTCGGAGTACACACTTGTGGGAGGGCAACTTAGGTAGAATAAAGCCAGTTTGTGCAAGGGCCTCCAAATTGCCTCTTTTTCCTGCCAGTATAAGTACGGACTGTGTGACGTGCCTACTTGGATGCGGTCACTCATATAATCCTCCACCATTCTATCAATGTTGAGAGAATCATATGCAGTGACAGTAGACGACATGTCCGTAATCGTTGTCAGGTCCTTCAGTCCGGACCAGATGTCAGCATCAGCAGTCGCTCCAGACTGCCCTGCATCACCGCCAGCGGGTGGGCTCGGAATTCTGAGCCTTTTCCTCGCACCCCCAGTTGCGGGAGAATGTGAAGGAGGAGATGTTGACAGGTCGCGTTCCGCATGACTTGACAATTTTGTCACCAGCAGGTCTTTCAACCCCAGCAGACCTGTGTCTGCCGGAAAGAGAGATCCAAGGTAGGCTTTAAATCTAGGATCGAGCACGGTGGCCAAAATGTAGTGCTCTGATTTCAACAGATTGACCACCCGTGAATCCTTGTTAAGCGAATTAAGGGCTGCATCCACAAGTCCCACATGCCTAGCGGAATCGCTCCCTTTTAGCTCCTTCTTCAATGCCTCCAGCTTCTTCTGCAAAAGCCTGATGAGGGGAATGACCTGACTCAGGCTGGCAGTGTCTGAACTGACTTCACGTGTGGCAAGTTCAAAGGGCATCAGAACCTTGCACAACGTTGAAATCATTCTCCACTGCACTTGAGACAGGTGCATTCCACCTACTATATCGTGCTCAATTGTATAGGCTTGAATGGCCTTTTGCTGCTCCTCCAACCTCTGAAGCATATAGAGGGTTGAATTCCACCTCGTTACCACTTCTTGCTTCAGATGATGGCAGGGCAGGTTCAGTAGTTTTTGGTGGTGCTCCAGTCTTCTGTACGTGGTGCCTGTACGCCGAAAGTGTCCCGCAATTTTTCTGGCCACCGACAGCATCTCTTGCACGCCCCTGTCGTTTTTTAAAAAATTCTGCACCACCAAATTCAAGGTATGTGCAAAACATGGGACGTGCTGGAATTTGCCCATATTTAATGCACACACAATATTGCTGGCGTTGTCCGATGCCACAAATCCACAGGAGAGTCCAATTGGGGTAAGCCATTCCGCGATGATCTTCCTCAGTTGCCGTAAGAGGTTTTCAGCTGTGTGCGTATTCTGGAAAGCGGTGATACAAAGCGTAGCCTGCCTAGGAAAGAGTTGGCGTTTGCGAGATGCTGCTACTGGTGCCGCCGCTGCTGTTCTTGCGGCGGGAGTCCATACATCTACCCAGTGGGCTGTCACAGTCATATAGTCCTGACCCTGCCCTGCTCCACTTGTCCACATGTCCGTGGTTAAGTGGACATTGGGTACAACTGCATTTTTTAGGACACTGGTGAGTCTTTTTCTGACGTCCGTGTACATTCTCGGTATCGCCTGCCTAGAGAAGTGGAACCTAGATGGTATTTGGTAACGGGGGCACACTGCCTCAATAAATTGTCTAGTTCCCTGTGAACTAACGGCGGATACCGGACGCACGTCTAACACCAACATAGTTGTCAAGGACTCAGTTATCCGCTTTGCAGCAGGATGACTGCTGTGATATTTCATCTTCCTCGCAAAGGACTGTTGAACAGTCAATTGCTTACTGGAAGTAGTACAAGTGGGCTTACGACTTCCCCTCTGGGATGACCATCGACTCCCAGCGGCAACAACAGCAGCGCCAGCAGCAGTAGGCGTTACACGCAAGGATGCATCGGAGGAATCCCAGGCAGGAGAGGACTCGTCAGAATTGCCAGTGACATGGCCTGCAGGACTATTGGCATTCCTGGGGAAGGAGGAAATTGACACTGAGGGAGTTGGTGGGGTGGTTTGCGTGAGCTTGGTTACAAGAGGAAGGGATTTACTGGTCAGTGGACTGCTTCCGCTGTCACCCAAAGTTTTTGAACTTGTCACTGACTTATTATGAATGCGCTGCAGGTGACGTATAAGGGAGGATGTTCCGAGGTGGTTAACGTCCTTACCCCTACTTATTACAGCTTGACAAAGGGAACACACGGCTTGACACCTGTTGTCCGCATTTCTGGTGAAATACCTCCACACCGAAGAGCTGATTTTTTTGGTATTTTCACCTGGCATGTCAACGGCCATATTCCTCCCACGGACAACAGGTGTCTCCCCGGGTGCCTGACTTAAACAAACCACCTCACCATCAGAATCCTCCTGGTCAATTTCCTCCCCAGCGCCAGCAACACCCATATCCTCCTCATCCTGGTGTACTTCAACACTGACATCTTCAATCTGACTATCAGGAACTGGACTGCGGGTGCTCCTTCCAGCACTTGCAGGGGGCGTGCAAATGGTGGAAGGCGCATGCTCTTCACGTCCAGTGTTGGGAAGGTCAGGCATCGCAACCGACACAATTGGACTCTCCTTGTGGATTTGGGATTTCAAAGAACGCACAGTTCTTTGCGGTGCTTTTGCCAGCTTGAGTCTTTTCAGTTTTCTAGCGAGAGGCTGAGTGCTTCCATCCTCATGTGAAGCTGAACCACTAGCCATGAACATAGGCCAGGGCCTCAGCCGTTCCTTGCCACTCCGTGTGGTAAATGGCATATTGGCAAGTTTACGCTTCTCCTCCGACAATTTTATTTTAGGTTTTGGAGTCCTTTTTTTACTGATATTTGGTGTTTTGGTTTTGACATGCTCTGTACTATGCCATTGGGCATCGGCCTTGGCAGACGACGTTGCTGGCATTTCATCGTCTCGGCCATGACTAGTGGCAGCAGCTTCAGCACGAGGTGGAAGTGGATCTTGATCTTTCCCTAATTTTGGAACCTCAACATTTTTGTTCTCCATATTTTAATAGGCACAACTAAAAGGCACCTCAGGTAAACAATGGAGATGGATGGATTGGATACTAGTATACAATTATGGACGGGCTGCCGAGTGCCGACACAGAGGTAGCCACAGCCGTGAACTACCGCACTGTACTGTGTCTGCTGCTAATATATAGACTGGTTGATAAAGAGATAGTATACTCGTAACTAGTATGTATGTATAAAGAAAGAAAAAAAAACCACGGTTAGGTGGTATATACAATTATGGACGGGCTGCCGAGTGCCGACACAGAGGTAGCCACAGCCGTGAACTACCGCACTGTACTGTGTCTGCTGCTAATATATAGACTGGTTGATAAAGCGATAGTATACTCGTAACTAGTATGTATGTATAAAGAAAGAAAAAAAAACCACGGTTAGGTGGTATATACAATTATGGACGGGCTGCCGAGTGCCGACACAGAGGTAGCCACAGCCGTGAACTACCGCACTGTACTGTGTCTGCTGCTAATATATAGACTGGTTGATAAAGAGATAGTATACTCGTAACTAGTATGTATGTATAAAGAAAGAAAAAAAAACCACGGTTAGGTGGTATATACAATTATGGACGGGCTGCCGAGTGCCGACACAGAGGTAGCCACAGCCGTGAACTACCGCACTGTACTGTGTCTGCTGCTAATATATAGACTGGTTGATAAAGAGATAGTATACTCGTAACTAGTATGTATGTATAAAGAAAGAAAAAAAAACCACGGTTAGGTGGTATATACAATTATGGACGGGCTGCCGAGTGCCGACACAGAGGTAGCCACAGCCGTGAACTACCGCACTGTACTGTGTCTGCTGCTAATATATAGACTGGTTGATAAAGAGATAGTATACTCGTAACTAGTATGTATGTATAAAGAAAGAAAAAAAAACCACGGTTAGGTGGTATATACAATTATGGACGGGCTGCCG
Organism: Pseudophryne corroboree; assembly: GCF_028390025.1. NCBI lineage: Eukaryota > Metazoa > Chordata > Amphibia > Anura > Myobatrachidae > Pseudophryne > Pseudophryne corroboree. The sequence goes on along the minus strand of NC_086447.1, from coordinate 419,790,119 downwards.
AGTGCCGACACAGAGGTAGCCACAGCCGTGAACTACCGCACTGTACTGTGTCTGCTGCTAATATAGACTGGTTGATAAAGAGATAGTATACTCGTAACTAGTATGTATGTATAAAGAAAGAAAAAAAAACCACGGTTAGGTGGTATATACAATTATGGACGGGCTGCCGAGTGCCGACACAGAGGTAGCCACAGCCGTGAACTACCGCACTGTACTGTGTCTGCTGCTAATATAGACTGGTTGATAAAGAGATAGTATACTACTTCTAATATTATATATACTGGTGGTCAGGTCACTGGTCACTAGTCACTAGTCACACTGGCAGTGGCACTCCTGCAGCAAAAGTGTGCACTGTTTTAATATAATATTATGTACTCCTGGCTCCTGCTATAACCTATAACTGGCACTGCAGTAGTGCTCCCCAGTCTCCCCCACAATTATAAGCTGTGTGAGCTGAGCAGTCAGACAGATATATAATATATATAGATGATGCAGCACACTGGCCTGAGCCTGAGCAGTGCACACAGATATGGTATGTGACTGACTGAGTCACTGTGTGTATCGCTTTTTTCAGGCAGAGAACGGATATATTAAATAAACTGCACTGTGTGTCTGGTGGTCACTCACTATATAATATATTATGTACTCCTGGCTCCTGCTATAACCTATAACTGGCACTGCAGTAGTGCTCCCCAGTCTCCCCCACAATTATAAGCTGTGTGAGCTGAGCAGTCAGACAGATATATATAATATTATATATAGATAATAGATGATGCAGCACACTGGCCTGAGCCTGAGCAGTGCACACAGATATGGTATGTGACTGAGTCACTGTGTGCTGTGTATCGCTTTTTTCAGGCAGAGAACGGATTATAAATAAAACTGGTGGTCACTATCAGCAAAACTCTGCACTGTACTGAGTACTCCTAATGCTCCCCAAAATTAGTAAATCAAGTGTCTCTCTAATCTATTCTAAACGGAGAGGACGCCAGCCACGTCCTCTCCCTATCAATCTCAATGCACGTGTGAAAATGGCGGCGACGCGCGGCTCCTTATATAGAATCCGAGTCTCGCGATAGAATCCGAGCCTCGCGAGAATCCGACAGCGTCATGATGACGTTCGGGCGCGCTCGGGTTAACCGAGCAAGGCGGGAAGATCCGAGTCGCTCGGACCCGTGAAAAAAAACATGAAGTTCTGGCGGGTTCGGATTCAGAGAAACCGAACCCGCTCATCTCTACTTTGTACCCGTACGACGCGCATGCGCATTGCGGAGCATACGCAGATTAGCTGTTTTTTTTTCCACTGATCGATACGCTGCGAACAACGGCAGCTAGCGATCAACTCGGAATGACCCCCAATGAGCAGCCGCCGCATAGGAAAGAGGAGTGTTAAGGCTTTTTTCCTAACTTTAAAAAGACACACAGACAACCGACATACGAACTGTACCACAAGGGAATGGGGGGCAGCGCCATATACCAACTTTATTCACTGATATATATATATATATATACATACATATATATATATATATATATATATATATATATATATATATAATTTTTTAATAATTACATTTTTCTATACTTAAGTAATAAAATAAAAATCATTCATTTGTAAAAGAAAAATATTAGTTAAGTATTTGAATAAACACTCTATTACCAACTAAATCATCCACAATTGTTGTTTAGTAACTTATAGTACAGCATAGAGTATTTTATAACTTATCTACAGGTATCTGTTTCACTAATTCATAATAAATTAAATTAGATTACACACTGGAATGGAAGTTAGTCTTCTTAAATCTAGTTTATTCTGAACTGATCCAGAAGGAATATTAGGGTAGATGTATTAACCTGTAGAAGGCATAAGGAAGTGATAAACCAGTGCTAAATGCAAGGTGATAATGCACCAGCCAATCAGCTCCTAACTGTTAATTTACATATGGGAGCTGATTGGCTGGTGTGTTTATCACCTTGCATTTATCACTGGTTTATCACTTCCTTATGCCTTCTCCAGGTTAATACATCTGCCCCATTGCTCTTAAACACTGTGATTCTCCTGTAATGCTCTCTAGTGAACACTGGGCCTGATTCAGGTTTGTTGGCAAAGCAAAAAAGCACACAACTGGGCAAAACCATGTTACACTGCAGGTGGACAGATATAACATGTGCAGAGAGATTTAGATTTGGGTGGATTATATTGTATATATATTGTGTATATATTGTATTATATTATAACTGCAATTTAGATTTCAGCTTGAACAAACCCAACCCAAATCTAACTCTCTCTGCGCATGTTACATCTGCTCCAGCTATAGTGCAACATAGTTTTGCCCACTGTAAAAATAGTAACCAAATAAGGTTTTTATTAGGGATGAGCGGGTTCGGTTCCTCTGAATCCGAACCCGCCCGAACTTCAGCTTTTTTCCACGGGTCCGAGCAGGCTCGGATCCTCCCGCCTTGCTCGGTTAACCCGAGCACGCCCGAACGTCATCATCCCGCTGTCGGATTCTCGCGAGACTCGGATTCTATATAAGGAGCCGCGCGTCGCCGCCATTTTCACACGTGCATTGAGAGTCATAGGGAGAGGACGTGGCTGGCGTCCTCTCCGTTTAGAGAAGAGAGAGACACAGTATTTTGGGGAGCATTATTAGGAGGAGTACTACTATACTGTATACTACTATACTACTTGCTGAAGTGATATTTATAGAGTCATAGGGAGAGGACGTGGCTGGCGTCTTCTCCGTTTAGAGAAGAGAGAGACACAGTATACTATTTTGGGGAGCATTATTAGGAGGAGTACTACTATACTGTATACTACTATACTACTTGCTGAAGTGATATTTATAGAGTCATAGGGAGAGGACGTGGCTGGCGTCCTCTCCGTTTAGAGAAGAGAGAGACACAGTATTTTGGGGAGCATTATTAGCAGGAGTACTACTATACTGTATACTACTCAGACACAGTATTTTGGGGAGCATTATTAGGAGGAGTACTACTATACTGTATACTACTCTACTACTTGCTGAAGTGATATTTATAGAGTCATAGGGAGAGGACGTGGCTGGCGTCCTCTCCGTTTAGAGAAGAGAGAGACACAGTATTTTGGGGAGCATTATTAGGAGGAGTACTACTATACTGTATACTACTCAGACACAGTATTTTGGGGAGCATTATTAGGAGGAGTACTACTATACTGTATACTACTCTACTACTTGCTGAAGTGATATTTATAGAGTCATAGGGAGAGGACGTGGCTGGCGTCCTCTCCGTTTAGAGAAGAGAGAGACACAGTATTTTGGGGAGCATTATTAGGAGGAGTACTACTATACTGTATACTACTATACTACTTGCTGAAGTGATATTTATAGTCATAGGGAGAGGACGTGGCTGGCGTCCTCTCCGTTTAGAGAAGAGAGAGACACAGTATACTATTTTGGGGAGCATTATTAGGAGGAGTACTACTATACTGTATACTACTCTACTACTTGCTGAAGTGATATTTATAGAGTCATAGGGAGAGGACGTGGCTGGCGTCCTCTCCGTTTAGAGAAGAGAGAGACACAGTATTTTGGGGAGCATTATTAGGAGGAGTACTACTATACTGTATACTACTCTACTACTTGCTGAAGTGATATTTATAGAGTCATAGGGAGAGGACGTGGCTGGCGTCCTCTCCGTTTAGAGAAGAGAGAGACACAGTATTTTGGGGAGCATTATTAGGAGGAGTACTACTATACTGTATACTACTATACTACTTGCTGAAGTGATATTTATAGATTAGATAGTGTGACTGTAAGTGTATTATCTGACTTGTGGGGGAGACACTGACAGTGGGGAGCAGTTAGAGTCTGAGAGCAGGACTCAGGAGTACATATAACGTACAGTGCACACTTTTGCTGCCAGAGTCAGTGCCACACTGCCATTGTTGTGACCACACTGACCACCAGTATAATATTATATTTTGTGATTGTCTGCTTAGGACTCGGAGTACTAGTTGCAAGTTGCAACGTGACCTGACCACCAGTTTAATAATCAATCACCACCAGTTAATATATATATAATTGTATATAATATATATATATATATATATATATATATATATATATATATATAATATTGTATACCACCTACCCGTGGCTTTTTTTTTTTTCTTTCTTCTTTGTACATACTACTATAGTATAGTAGCTTACTGTAGCAGTCTGCGGTGCTGCTGAGCTGACAGTGTCCAGCAGGTCCGTCATCAGTCATCATTACCAATACCTAATAAATATATTATCTACCTGTCCGGCTGCAGTACTAGTGATATTATATATACATACATATATATATTGATTTCATCTCATTATCAATCATCCAGTCTATATTAGCAGCAGACACAGTACGGTAGTCCACGGCTGTAGCTACCTCTGTGTCGGCACTCGGCAGTCCATCCATAATTGTATACTAGTATCCATCCATCTCCATTGTTTACCTGAGGTGCCTTTTAGTTGTGCCTATTAAAATATGGGGAACAAAAATGTTGAGGTTCCAAAATTAGGGAAAGATCAAGATCCACTTCCACCTCGTGCTGAAGCTGCTGCCACTAGTCATGGCCGAGACGATGAAATGCCAGCAACGTCGTCTGCCAAGGCCGATGCCCAATGGCATAGTACAGAGCATGTCAAATCCAAAACACCAAATATCAGTAAAAAAAGGACTCCAAAACCTAAAATAAAATTGTCGGAGGAGAAGCGTAAACTTGCCAATATGCCATTTACCACACGGAGTGGCAAGGAACGGCTGAGGCCCTGGCCTATGTTCATGGCTAGTGGTTCAGCTTCACAGGAGGATGGAAGCACTCAGCCTCTCGCTAGAAAACTGAAAAGACTCAAGCTGGCAAAAGCACCGCAAAGAACTGTGCATTCTTCGAAATCCCAAATCCACAAGGAGAGTCCAATTGTGTCGGTTGCGATGCCTGACCTTCCCAACACTGGACGTGAAGAGCATGCGCCTTCCACCATTTGCACGCCCCCTGCAAGTGCTGGAAGGAGCACCCGCAGTCCAGTTCCTGATAGTCAGATTGAAAATGTCAGTGTTGAAGTACACCAGGATGAGGAGGATATGGGTGTTGCTGGCGCTGGGGAGGAAATTGACAAGGAGGATTCTGATGGTGAGGTGGTTTGTTTAAGTCAGGCACCCGGGGAGACACCTGTTGTCCGTGGGAGGAATAGGGCCGTTGACATGCCTGGTGAAAATACCAAAAAAATCAGCTCTTCGGTGTGGAAGTATTTCACCAGAAATGCGGACAACATTTGTCAAGCCGTGTGTTGCCTTTGTCAAGCTGTAATAAGTAGGGGTAAGGACGTTAACCACCTCGGAACATCCTCCCTTATACGTCACCTGCAGCGCATTCATAATAAGTCAGTGACAAGTTCAAAAACTTTGGGTGACAGCGGAAGCAGTCCACTGACCAGTAAATCCCTTCCTCTTGTAACCAAGCTCACGCAAACCACCCCACCACCAACTCCCTCAGTGTCAATTCCTCCTTCCCCAGGAATGCCAATAGTCCTGCAGGCCATGTCACTGGCAATTCTGACGAGTCCTCTCCTGCCTGGGATTCCTCCGATGCATCCTTGCGTGTAACGCCTACTGCTGCTGGCGCTGCTGTTGTTGCTGCTGGGAGTCGATGGTCATCCCAGAGGGGAAGTCGTAAGCCCACTTGTACTACTTCCAGTAAGCAATTGACTGTCCAACAGTCCTTTGCGAGGAAGATGAAATATCACAGCAGTCATCCTGCTGCAAAGCGGATAACTGAGGCCTTGGCATCCTGGGTGGTGAGAAACGTGGTTCCCGTATCCATCATTACTGCAGAGCCAACTAGAGACTTGTTGGAGGTACTGTGTCCCCGGTACCAAATACCATCTAGGTTCCATTTCTCTAGGCAGGCGATACCGAAAATGTACACAGACCTCAGAAAAAGAGTCACCAGTGTCCTAAAAAATGCAGCTGTACCCAATGTCCACTTAACCACGGACATGTGGACAAGTGGAGCAGGGCAGGGTCAGGACTATATGACTGTGACAGCCCACTGGGTAGATGTATGGACTCCCGCCGCAAGAACAGCAGCGGCGGCACCAGTAGCAGCATCTCGCAAACGACAACTCTTTCCTAGGCAGGCTACGCTTTGTATCACCGGTTTCCAGAATACGCACACAGCTGAAAACCTCTTACGGCAACTGAGGAAGATCATCGCGGAATGGCTTACCCCAATTGGACTCTCCTGTGGATTTGTGGCATCGGACAACGCCAGCAATATTGTGTGTGCATTAAATATGGGCAAATTCCAGCACGTCCCATGTTTTGCACATACCTTGAATTTGGTGGTGCAGAATTTTTTAAAAAACGACAGGGGCGTGCAAGAGATGCTGTCGGTGGCCAGAAGAATTGCGGGACACTTTCGGCGTACAGGCACCACGTACAGAAGACTGGAGCACCACCAAAAACTACTGAACCTGCCCTGCCATCATCTGAAGCAAGAAGTGGTAACGAGGTGGAATTCAACCCTCTATATGCTTCAGAGGTTGGAGGAGCAGCAAAAGGCCATTCAAGCCTATACAATTGAGCACGATATAGGAGGTGGAATGCACCTGTCTCAAGTGCAGTGGAGAATGATTTCAACGTTGTGCAAGGTTCTGATGCCCTTTGAACTTGCCACACGTGAAGTCAGTTCAGACACTGCCAGCCTGAGTCAGGTCATTCCCCTCATCAGGCTTTTGCAGAAGAAGCTGGAGACATTGAAGGAGGAGCTAACACGGAGCGATTCCGCTAGGTGTGTGGGACTTGTGGATGGAGCCCTTAATTCGCTGAACAAGGATTCACGGGTGGTCAATCTGTTGAAATCAGAGCACTACATTTTGGCCACCGTGCTCGATCCTAGATTTAAAGCCTACCTTGGATCTCTCTTTCCGGCAGACACAAGTCTGCTGGGGTTGAAAGACCTGCTGGTGAGAAAATTGTCAAGTCAAGCGGAACGCGACCTGTCAACATCTCCTCCTTCACATTCTCCCGCAACTGGGGGTGCGAGGAAAAGGCTCAGAATTCCGAGCCCACCCGCTGGCGGTGATGCAGGGCAGTCTGGAGCGACTGCTGATGCTGACATCTGGTCCGGACTGAAGGACCTGACAACGATTACGGACATGCCGTCTACTGTCACTGCATATGATTCTCTCAACATTGAAAGAATGGTGGAGGATTATATGAGTGACCGCATCCAAGTAGGCACGTCACACAGTCCATACTGGCAGGAAAAAGAGGCAATTTGGAGGCCCTTGCACAAACTGGCTTTATTCTACCTAAGTTGCCCTCCCACAAGTGTGTACTCCGAAAGAGTGTTTAGTGCCGCCGCTCACCTTGTCAGCAATCGGCGTACGAGGTTACATCCAGAAAATGTGGAGAAGATGATGTTCATTAAAATGAATTATAATCAATTCCTCCGTGGAGACATTGACCAGCAGCAATTGCCTCCACAAAGTACACAGGGAGCTGAGATGGTGGATTCCAGTGGGGACGAATTGATAATCTGTGAGGAGGGGGATGTACACGGTGATATATCGGAGGATGATGATGAGGTGGACATCTTGCCTCTGTAGAGCCAGTTTGTGCAAGGAGAGATTAATTGCTTCTTTTTTGGTGGGGGTCCAAACCAACCCGTCATTTCAGTCACAGTCGTGTGGCAGACCCTGTCACTGAAATGATGGGTTGGTTAAAGTATGCATGTCCTGTTTATACAACATAAGGGTGGGTGGGAGGGCCCAAGGACAATTCCATCTTGCACCTCTTTTTTCTTTAATTTTTCTTTGCGTCATGTGCTGTTTGGGGAGGGTTTTTTGGAAGGGACATCCTGCGTGACACTGCAGTGCCACTCCTAGATGGGCCCGGTGTTTGTGTCGGCCACTAGGGTCGCTTATCTTACTCACACAGCTACCTCATTGCGCCTCTTTTTTTCTTTGCGTCATGTGCTGTTTGGGGAGGGTTTTTTGGAAGGGACATCCTGCGTGACACTGCAGTGACACTCCTAGATGGGCCCGGTGTTTGTGTCGGCCACTAGGGTCGCTTATCTTACTCACACAGCTACCTCATTGCGCCTCTTTTTTTCTTTGCGTCATGTGCTGTTTGGGGAGGGTTTTTTGGAAGGGACATCCTGCGTGACACTGCAGTGCCACTCCTAGATGGGCCCGGTGTTTGTGTCGGCCACTAGGGTCGCTTATCTTACTCACACAGCTACCTCATTGCGCCTCTTTTTTTCTTTGCGTCATGTGCTGTTTGGGGAGGGTTTTTTGGAAGGGACATCCTGCGTGACACTGCAGTGACACTCCTAGATGGGCCCGGTGTTTGTGTCGGCCACTAGGGTCGCTTATCTTACTCACACAGCTACCTCATTGCGCCTCTTTTTTTCTTTGCGTCATGTGCTGTTTGGGGAGGGTTTTTTGGAAGGGACATCCTGCGTGACACTGCAGTGACACTTCTAGATGGGCCCGGTGTTTGCGTCGGCCACTAGGGTCGCTTATCTTACTCACACAGCTACCTCATTGCGCCTCTTTTTTTCTTTGCGTCATGTGCTGTTTGGGGAGGGTTTTTTGGAAGGGACATCCTGCGTGACACTGCAGTGACACTCCTAGATGGGCCCGGTGTTTGTGTCGGCCACTAGGGTCGCTTATCTTACTCACACAGCTACCTCATTGCGCCTCTTTTTTTCTTTGCGTCATGTGCTGTTTGGGGAGGGTTTTTTGGAAGGGACATCCTGCGTGACACTGCAGTGACACTCCTAGATGGGCCCGGTGTTTGTGTCGGCCACTAGGGTCGCTTATCTTACTCACACAGCTACCTCATTGCGCCTCTTTTTTTCTTTGCGTCATGTGCTGTTTGGGGAGGGTTTTTTGGAAGGGACATCCTGCGTGACACTGCAGTGACACTCCTAGATGGGCCCGGTGTTTGTGTCGGCCAGTAGGGTCGCTTAGCTTACTCACACAGCTACCTCATTGCGCCTCTTTTTTTCTTTGCGTCATGTGCTGTTTGGGGAGTGTTTTTTGGAAAGGCCATCCTGCGTGACACTGCAGTGACACTCCTAGATGGGCCCGGTGTTTGTGTCGGCCACTAGGGTCGCTTAGCTTAGTCATCCAGCGACCTAGGTGCAAATTTTAGGACTAAAAATAATATTGTGAGGTGTGAGGTATTCAGAATAGACTGAAAATGAGTGTAAATTATGGTTTTTGAGGTTAATAATACTTTGGGATCAAAATGACCCCCAAATTCTATGATTTAAGCTGTTTTTTAGTGTTTTTTTAAAAAAACACCCGAATCCAAAACACACCCGAATCCGACAAAAAAAATTCGGTGAGGTTTTGCCAAAACGCGGTCGAACCCAAAACACGGCCGCGGAACCGAACCCAAAACCAAAACACAAAACCCGAAAAATTTCCGGCGCTCATCTCTAGTTTTTATTTAGATCACCAAAATCATCAACAATAGGGTTCTAAAACACTCTCACAAGGCAAATCAATAAGGTTCCAACAATATCAAAATAACCAGTGTGGTATGTAAGGTTGATGGAAACTAGGTCGACCACTATTGGTCAACAGTAAGTAGGTCGACAGGGATGCTAGATCGACAGGGTCTTTAGGTCGACATGGTGTACGTGGGCAGATCTAAAGGTCGACATGAGTTTTTGATATATTTTTTTGTGACGTTTTCTCCGTACAGTGACAGGGAACCCCAATTAGTGCACTGTGTCCCCTCGCATGGCTTGCGGCTAGGTGCCTCGCTCCACTACTGCTGCGCTCGGCACAGGTTACTAGTCTCAATCGTAGTCTGCGTGGATCGTTAAGTATGAAAAAGTCCAAAAAAAGAAAACAAATGTGAAAAACTCATGTCGACCTGTTGACCTGTCGTCCTAGAACATGTCGACCTAAAGACCCTGGCAACCTAGAAACCCTGGTGACCAATAGTGGTTGACCTAAACATTGTCGACCTAGTTACTAAACAGTGATTATAGCCAAAAATGATAATGAGAAGTAGAACAGTAAAGAGATAGAGAACAAGATGAAGGAAAAAAGGGGAGAGAGAAAAAAAGAGAACCACCTGAGAAGAGAGCAAGAGAACTAATTAGACAGCTGAGCGAATTAACAAGCCCCACCTATGTGGCCTAGATAGGAAGAAGACTCTTTAAACTGAAGCAAAGGTCCCCAAATAGCACTAAACTCTCTAAATTTACTAGCTCCTGACATCATTAGATTGTCCATAGACATATAGAACTCCAGTCTGGAGGATGACACAAGACCATTGATCTTATTAAGGAGCCAGAAAACAGGTTCCGAGCTAACATCCTGGCCGACCATCTCTCTAGACAAGTAAATATCCAAGTTCCAGAAAGGGCATAGCACAACACAGTCCCACCAGATATAAAGCGGAGTACCAACAGCCGAGGTACATCTCCAGAAAGTGGCGGAAATCCCTGGGAACATTTTAACAAGCACAGATGGGCATCTGTACAAACAGGCAAGTACCTTTAACTGAGTCTCTACTAACTAATACCGAGCAGGACATGGTAGTCTGAAAGATCTTTTCTCCCAGTCATCGGTGAAGCACAGTAATATGGAGAAAGTATCCTCTGTGAGAAGTTTATAGCCTGAGGAGAGAAAGTGTTGAGGATGAGTCTGGGATTGACCAAGTGATACATAAAGAGTTGGGGTTCTATGAGTGACCTCACAAATCAGTTTTCTTTATAGGAAGTGTTGAATGTGTAAGTACCTCCAGATCTAGGAGGCAGGTAGATCCCAAGTTGATTGAACATGGTTGAAGAAGTGCACACTAGAAGAGGACACCAGCTGGCCAACACATACCACCCCGGCCTGTATCCAAAAGTAAAAAGAGGAAGAAGTAATTGTGAGGGGAAAGTCAGGGTTGTGAAAAAGCAGAGCCAGAGGAGAGGGTAGAGAAGAGATAAAGGTCTATTCCTTAAATATTTCCAGAGAGCCATGGTCAGGCCTACAGTGGGATGGGCAACAGAGGGGAGTGTCGGCAACCATGCTGCCAACCCCAGATACACTGAAAGCCTGTGATTTTGAGCACCACCCACAGTCTGCCTGACTCTGGTCTTGACCACTCCAAAAACTGAGATACCATTTCATAATAAGAAACCCACCTAAATGTTTATGCCTAAAGAGTACATCATGCTGGAAGCGGGGTCATCATTCCCCCCAGACAAATTCTCTCATCAATCGCTGAATGCTCAAAAATCAGCTCCTGTATCGGGAGGGTCTGGAGCAAGTAGAGTATTCTAGGATATATATTAATTTTAACTATACTTGCCCTGACAAACCACAAGACTGTTCCCCAGTGCCAATCTCAAAGCTCACATCTAATTTTTGTCAGGAGAGGTAAAAAGTTGTCTAAATTTAGCCTTGGCAGGTCATGGTTCCACAAGATCCCCAAGTATTTAAGTCTCGAGGGATGCCAGGAGAATGGGAAAAAAGTCTTCAAACTTTTCACTACTGTGGGGCGGTAAGGTTAACCGCTACAGATTTGTAATCATTGATTTTAAAGCTGGAGAGGAAGTCAAATTCTCGAAACTCAAATATAAGTTTGGGTATGGATACTGAAGGATTAGACTTGAATGGCCTGGATGTCATTCGTGAATAAATCAAACTTGTATTCATGGCCACCCACAGTTAGTCCAGATATGTCAGGGTTCAAACGGATCACCCAAGCCAAGGGCCGGTGCCATTGGTAATCCAAACTGGGGCTGAAAGGGACCCATTGATCTTTATTTGGGATGTAGGAACAGCAACCAGTGAATTTACTCATACATTACCCATAACAAATGTGATATACAAACACAGCTCTGCTTCTAATAGAATTAAGGCTGTGAAAATAAACATCAAGGGGGAGTTTTATCTAATTTTGTAGAGAGATAAAGCGGAGAGAGATAACGTACCATCTAATCAGCTTCTAGCTGTCATTTTACAGTCTGTGGTAGAAATTTTTTAGAAACTGATCGGTTGGTACTACTCTGTCTTGCTCATCTTTATCGCTCTCCAAGATTTGAAAACTCTCCCCCTAAGCATTAATACCTGGCTGTAGATTGACAGCACAACTGAAAGTAGATTTTGCCAGGAGTGCACATTTGAAATTAAATATATATAGATTTTTTTGTAATATCAACTTACCAATACCATTTTATATTTAGCATTATCAATATTTCTTTACAAAAAATAGGTGAAATGAATTGGCTTTGAAATACCGGGCTCTCATCAACGCCTGTTGTGTTGAGCTTGTTTGGGCATTAGTCAAACTATTTGATTTTACCAACTACTAACTCAAATTTATGAACTCTGTGCTACACATTAGTGGGGGGAGTTTCTTTCCCCATTATCATTCATTAGCTTCACCATTAGTCAGACACCACCTAAATAATAACATTCTTATGCCAAAAGGATATGAATTTTTATATGGTAAACACAATATACTTATGTTGAGTTGTTCTTACTAAAGTAGATACAGCAATGTTTTGTTCTATTGTTTAATTTTTATTTTTAATTGACTTCTCGCCATAATACATAATCCATTCTCGCCATACTATACATCACTCTTATTGAGATGTGATAATACTTTCAAAATGCAAAAGTTTGGATCACTTGGATAATTCCAATTATTTTATTTGTGCTCTTCATTGAAACTCTGAGGGGGAATCCTGTCTGGTTACCCAGGCCTGCCAGAGTCACATCATATCCCAAACATGATGGCTGTCACAGCCTGCGTGCCATTGTTTAATTTACTCAGAGGGCCCAATAATCACAACAGGACATGTCCAAGCCATCTAAAGTACTGGGACCCAAAAATTTTAATGCTAGTGCTGGTACTACTGTATACTGTACTGTATACTGTATACTGTACTGTATACTGTATACTGTAACAGTATCACTGTTAAGGCCCATACACACTAGAAAACTTGAAAGATGTGAAAGTTGAACAATTTGGAAGATAAATTATTTCCCTTGAACTTCCCGGAGTCTCTGACAAACGATATTGAGTGTACACACTGAGCAATTTTGCAAACGATCTGAGTGACGAACAATCTGCTGGGACTGATTGTGAAGCTGGTTTTGGCGCTTTATTTAAATTTATTTTAATTTTGGGGAGGCATTTCTTGGTGTGTCTGCAGTGCTGTGTAAAATGGAGCATGGGAGGGTCCTGGGAGTGGCTTCAAAGTTCCAGATCTTTCAAACTGGTCAAATCGCTGATTGTGGACATCATTCATTGCGTACACATATGTCATTATGAGCGATTTCACGACGTAGTGAAGATTGAGCTTCAAAAGGAGCATAGGTGTGTTCATTGCTCGCTGTGTACACACTAGACGATTTGAACTCTAGAGCATTCAAAGCTGTCGTTATCGCTCAAAGCTCTGGAAAAAATCTTCTAGTGTGTATGGCCTTTATAAGTGGAGTACAAAGTGATCCATTGTAGCAGTAAATTACAATATTGATAGTGACCACTGGCGTATTTATAATGGGTGAAGTGTGTGTGGTGCACATGGACCCCAGGGATCCAGGGGGGCCACACCGCACACCCTGCACCCATTAATTTAAATACTTACCCTCCAGCGTCCTGCAGTGAGCAGCAGGGCTGCAGAAATCACTGGGAAAATGGCATGGCACCACTATCCTGGTTATTTGCGCATGCACAGTAGTAAAATCATTGGGGAAATGGCCACCACACCATTTTCCTGGTGATTTGTGCATGAGCTCTGGGACAGCGCTAGGGTCCCCTAGGGACCCTAGTACCCAGAGCTGTACAGCGTTGTCGGCTAGTGAGAAGGGGGCCCAGATGGATCCTGCACACAGGCCTCCTCCTCTCTAGAAATGTCCATGATAGTTACTGTGGTCTATATGGAATCAACACTTATTTAATTATTTTAGTTTAAACTAAGTGACTTATTTTTTCACTATTATGGTTTATATATTTGTTGACTGAGAGATATTTTGCAGCATACTCCTACTACAGGGTGATTCATAAATCGCAGTACACCCTTTTGTTTCAAAAACTGTGCTGGAAATGGGTAAACGGAATACTCCAGTAAGGTATGGGTGAGGTGGGCTATCTTTTAGGGTATGTAACGAACATGGGCGCCATCTTGAAATCTTCCCATCTTGAATCTAAGTCAGTTTTTTCAAACGAAAAGAGGGTCGTGTAACATTTCAAACATCAGAATTAGCTGAAAAGTTTATTACTCAAACAGATTTGAAATAGCAGTTATGGTTCAAAAGTTACAACACTTTTTTTGTTGGAATTACAGGCTGAACTGTTCTCCATAAAGGACAGTCATTTAATGTGTGGGCGTTGTGCTGCGTTGTGGACTCTTCATGAAGGATGCCAAAACCATTGTTGAGGCTGTCTCGTCACATTTTGGACGATGACTCTGTGACTTGTCAGCCGCAGTTCCAGTTTCTTGGAATTTGGAAATTAGGCACTTGACAGTGTTATGGGAAATTGGAGGTCTTTCTGGTTGCCGGTTGTTAAAATCTGCAGCTATGACACGGAAACTTGTTCTCCAGACATCAAAATGACCTAAATTCTCTCTTTTTTTTGTCAATGCCATCTTCAGTTACCTGCAACAAAAAAAGTGTAACTTTTGAATCATAATGGCTATTTCAAATCTTTTCAGCAAATTCTGATGTTGTTTGACATGTTACACAACCCCCTTTCCATTTGAAAAAATACTGACTTAGATTCAAGATGGTCGATTTCAAGATGTCGCCCATGTTCGGTATATATACCAGAGGTTCCCAAACGCAGTCCTCAAGGCACCCCAACAGTCCTGGTTTTAAATGTATCCATGCTTGACACAGGTGACTTAATTAGCACCTTAGTCAATTTGATTTAACCATCTGCGCTAAGCCATGGGGGTGGTCTTCTGTATGCCGACTGACGGGATCCAGGCGCACAGTATACCGGCGCCGGGATCCCGACAGCCGGCATACAGACACTTATTCTCCCTCGTGGGGGTCCACGACCCACCTGGAGGGAGAATAAAATAATGTGGTGCGCGTAGCACGCCACCGTGCCCGTAGCGTGGCGAGCGCAGCGAGCCCGCAAGGGGCTCATTTGCGCTCACCACACTGTCGGTAAGCCGGCGGTCGGGCTCCCGGCGCCGGTATGCTGGTCGCCGGGAGCCCGACCGCCGGCATATCGTAGTGAACCCGAGCCATGGATATACCTGCGTTTGGGAACCTCTGGTATATACCCTAAAAGATAGCCCACCTCACCTATACCTTATATATATATATATATATATATATGTGAGTGTGTGTGTGTGTGTGTGTGTGTGTGTGTGTGTGTGACATCATAGCATGGGCTTTCTCTGGGATCAATTTTGTCATACCCCTTCCCCGTGCGTCTTATACCCTATTCACAAAATGGATGGGGGGGGGGGCACCAATTCTCTTTCTGGCACATGGCACCAGGAAGTCTTGTTACAGGTCTGCCACAAAGTTCTGGCTGTACCCCTGCTGGCAGGTATTGATTTCAATATCAATGTTCTTGGTGACTCTATTGCTTTTTCAATAAACTGCTTTGACACAGGAGCATCTCATTGTCAGTCCTTTTAGCCAATTACATGGTAGCAGATGTCTGAGAAAAAACAGTGCATCTTTTAACAGCTACCATTCTTGTAATACCAAACCACATACTTAGCTAACTGAAAACATGACCTGGTTGCTGTATTAAAAAAATGTTTATAATTATTTTTCCAATGCCTGATGGTGTGCTGTGATGAATGATTGTTAGTAAACTTGTGGCTCTCTGCTTTCTGATGTTGCTTACACAAGTGTGTTAGTGGTATTGTCATTAGCTTTCTTAATGTTTATGTGAACCTTGCCAGAGATTGAGCAGCTGTTCCAAAACACCGTATTCAAATTATGATTGCTGAAATGTTTATAAACAAGATTCAGATTCACAAGAAAGAAGTCTGAACTTTCTGTATATATCGGATTGTGAGTATGAAAATGCCAAAAAGCCTGGATTAAAGAAAATAATATGGAAAAGAAATACTGATTAGATTTTGGAAAATGCAAATTCATCCAAATCTCTTTATGGGAACAGTGCATTCCTGGGTTATTTTTAGAGGTTTTGGGAACATTCCATCATAACTGAACCCATGATAAGGCTATTAACCAGATATTTATATTAAACAATGAAATATATTTAATATTTCAGCCAGTTACTGTACTTATTATATGCTTATTAATTATTGTTTTTTTAGTTGTAAGCATAAATGATTGTCTAATTTGACACTTCAGATGGTTTAAAATGTGTATTTCACAACACTTCCATATGCATTTGCTTCATTTGTACAATACTTCCTATTTAGAAGGCTAGTTTTGGGCTTTACAATAAAATACATAATGTCCAGTGTTTTTTTCTTTAACACCATATACATTAGGTTTACAGTATTAATAACTTACAATCGTGTTACTTCTGTGTTATATTTGAAAGGGAGATCATTATTGTCTATAGACTTAAATACAGTAAGTTACCGCATGGCTTCTATCATTTTTTCAATTCTGGAAAACTACCATTCCAGTGGGACACATGTCGCACTCTGACTGGTCTGTGGCTACACTGTTGGTGAAGGATGCACATAACCCTGGCTGTTACACAATTGACATTGTATTACCACTTTGGGTACAGATCAAGAGTGTACCATCAAAAATGGGATTCATCTTATCCTCTGTTTTTGTTTAAACTTGTGGAAACATTGGATTGACTCTGGTACTGAATGGGACAATTTAATTTAGATCCCCCATCTATATATGACCTTCAGATTAGGCCATCCACCCTGGAGGGGGTCTGTGCCCCATGTTTTTTCTCATACCATACACATTGCAGTTTATGGGTGTACCCCTGATGAAGTATTTTTGATGAAACGCATTGGGTATTTTATGAATTCCATCTGTATCATCTTATATTGAAGGCCTTCAAGCCATCTACAAGTGGACAAGATCCTGAAATTTTTTGTACTGGAATCAACAGTTAACTCCATGTATTTAATGTATACATATGCAACTATGTATATTTTTATATGACCTGGAATGGGTCATTTTTTTATTAAAATAAGTTCTATTTATTGTTGATCATTGCTTGATGTTATATGTTTTAAGGTGGTAAAAATTAACATCTATTCTGGTAATTGTTTGCGCCCTCAGATCCTATCACTCTATACTATTTCTTGAACCCATGCTAACAGGGGGTTCTTTCAGAGGTGCAGCTTAGTCATTACCTAGTGCAAGACATGGCATTTTTGTTCTATTTTTATATATATATATATATATATATATATATATATATATATATCAAGTATATATATATATCAAGTATATATATATATATATCAAGACAAAAGGGGGGGTAACCCTTAGCGCTGTGTGTATATAGAACGAGCTGCACACCAGAGGGAACCTCCTGTTAGATGAGGTCCAATATAAGGTATGGAAAAAGGGGGGGGGGGGATCTGGGTGCGCTAAAATTGCACTGTCATCCACAACCATGAAAAATAGAAACAGTGATCCAGAAATTTAATATTTATTACATAAAAACAGGGGATTTTTCCCTTCACATAAAAACCGAATGGTTCTTGCAGGATTTTCAGACAATACAATTCATACCAATACACGATGAACAGTGTACATTCAATGTTAATGAAACATTATCAAACAGACTGTGTATGATGGTGGAAACAGTACTTGTGGAAACCCAACGCGTTTCGTCCCAATCAGGGACTTCTTCAGGGGTGTTTATCAAGTGCCAGACTTGTTTATAGAATATCCTGAAAGGACGTATATCGCATTAAAAATGATAAAACAGATATAGACCCAGAATTGATAAATGGCGGATAATCCGTCAATAGGTTTCCGTATTTAAAAACGCACCATATTTAACAGAACATGGAAAAATTACAAGCCATATAATCAAGATAAATATACTCTGGCTCTATGTGAAGAAGACTAACGCTCAACCTCAATTTAATATTTCTTCACAGTGAATGAAACTAGATGAGCATGTAGTGGTTCTCTCAAAGTCCAGAGTGTACACTCTGGACTTTGAGAGAACCACTACATGCTCATCTAGTTTCATTCACTGTGAAGAAATATTAAATTGAGGTTGAGCGTTAGTCTTCTTCACATAGAGCCAGAGTATATTTATCTTGATTATATGGCTGGTAATTTTTCCATGTTCTGTTAAATATGGTCCGTTTTTAAATACGGAAACCTATTGACGGATTATCCGCCATTTACCAATTCTGGGTTTATACCTGTTTTATCATTTTTAATGCGATATACGTCCTTTCAGGATATTCTATAAACAAGTCTGGCACTTGATAAACACCCCTGAAGAAGTCCCTGATTGGGACGAAACGCGTTGGGTTTCCACAAGTACTGTTTCCACCATCATACACAGTCTGTTTGATAATGTTTCATTAACATTGAATGTACACTGTTCATCGTGTATTGGTATGAATTGTATTGTCTGAAAATCCTGCAAGAACCATTCGGTTTTTATGTGAAGGGAAAAATCCCCTGTTTTTATGTAATAAATATTAAATTTCTGGATCACGGTTTCTATTTTTCATGGTTGTGGATGACAGTGCAATTTTAGCGCACCCAGATCCCCCCCCCTTTTTTCCATATATATATATATATATATATATATATATATTTATTTTATATATATATATATATATATATATTTATTTATTTTTTATATGAGTCAGCCCTGCAGAAGGCCGCAACTAATTAGCAGTTATCTTCTTAGTAGACCACAGCAATATACAGAGGATGTCTTTATCCCAGGACTTGCTATGTAGTCATTTATTTTAAATATTATTGATTAATCACATTCAGAGTTTAACCAAATTTCATATTTCTTCCCTGCTCTAAATTCAAGCAAATACAAGCAATGAACAATGAATCTAGACAATTGCACAAAAATCAATGCATACAATAAGTAATGTCCACAATGAGAAGAGTTCATATAGAATTTTGAAGACACATTTGGCTGGCTCCACTTGTCAAAGGGTTTAACCCAGCAGCAGACCATCCAAAGTCAATCTAACAGATCTAATCTAATAGAAAACAGACAAAGGGGTACATACTGTATGGTACAATATCATCAAGGTAGAGTGTATATCACACAGGTGAATTGCATATACATCTACAAAGTTTTATATTGGCATAACATAAATGCTTAATGACATTGCAGATGAGCATTTCTCAATGTAATCATGATACACAGACCACAAAACAGCTTAAAATAAATCACAAGCCATAGCAGGCTGGCATAGTGTAGGCATTGTTGGATTTATCACATCCCAAAAAGTTACAACAAATGTGTGGTTAAAATAAATACAGCATTTCAGGGTGTATCTGAAAATGCAGCGCAGTCAGCTAAGCCCCCAACTTACCAAGAACCAGAACAGAAATAATGTGGGGGGTCAACACAATGCATTCTGTCACTGTAACTTCATCGGGGTATGACCTCTGTTATCACCCTTAAATATTAAAACCAATCATTTTCAGACCAATACTGAGAACTTGTCAATTATACATCATCATATCATCTGTAACCATTCATACAATTTCATAAAACAGTGCTCACAATATAAAAACTTTTGACCTATTATCTCACTCATGTGGGCACACTGCTTATGAAAGTGATCCATATATGAGATAAATTAACAATTGTGTAGTAGTGGCAGGATCTCTTGACATGTTTGTGGCTATTAGGCTTAAACCAGTGCACAGTCATGTGACACCTGTGAATATAATTTAAACAAACTATTTAAACTTAGTTCTGTCTATATTCATAATGATAATATGTCATTAAAGACTCTTGCTGTGCCTGTGCGTACAGCCTCATAAAATGTTGATACAATACTCTGTTATCATGGAGATTAATATCATGTCTGTGTATATAGCGTATACCTTGTATGCACTCTGCCCGAACAATGGCAAGTGGTATAACTGTATATCGAGAAATCTATTCCACTAATGGTTTATGGAGTGTGCATCAGAAAATAAATCAACATCCATTTCCACTTATATACTTGTTGCTATTTAAACTGTAAACAATTTCTAAATACAGTTGTGCTCATAAGTTTACATACCCTAGCAGAATTTGTGATTTTCTGGCCATTTGTCAGAGAATATGAATGATAACTCACAAACTTTTCTTTAACTCATGGTTAGTGGTTGGATGAAGCCATTTATTGTCAAACAACTGTGTTTACTCTTTTTAAATCATAATGACAACATAAACTACCCAAATGACCCTGATCAAAAGTTTACATACCCCAGTTCTTAATACCGTGTATTGCCCCCTTTAACATCAATGACAGCTTGAAGTCTTTTGTGGTAGTTGTGGATGCGGCTTTTTATTTTCTCAGATGGTAAAGCTGCCCATTCTTCTTGGCAAAAAGCCTCCAGTTCCTGTAAATTCTTGGGCTGTCTTGCATGAACTGCACGTTTGAGATCTCCCCAGAGTGGCTCAATGATATTGAGGTCAGGAGACTGAGATGGCCACTCCAGAACCTTCACTTTATTCTAGAGATGAGCGGGTTCGGTTTCTCTGAATCCGAACCCGCCAGAACTTCATGTTTTTTTTCACGGGTCCGAGCGACTCGGATCTTCCCGCCTTGCTCGGTTAACCCGAGCGCGCCCGAACGTCATCATGACGCTGTCGGATTCTCGCGAGGCTCGGATTCTATCGCGAGACTCGGATTCTATATAAGGAGCCGCGCGTCGCCGCCATTTTCACACGTGCATTGAGATTGATAGGGAGAGGACGTGGCTGGCGTCCTCTCCATTTAGATTATAAGAGACTGAGAGAGATTTACTGGAGCTGACTAGGAGGAGTACTGTTACTGTAGAAGTGTAGAGACTGAGTGGAGAGAGTTTACTAGTGAGGACAGTGCAGTTTACTTTATAATCCGTTCTCTGCCTGAAAAAAGCGATACACAGCACACAGTGACTCAGTCACATACCATATCTGTGTGCACTGCTCAGGCTCAGGCCAGTGTGCTGCATCATCTATTATCTATATATAATATTATATATATCTGTCTGACTGCTCAGCTCACACAGCTTATAATTGTGGGGGAGACTGGGGAGCACTACTGCAGTGCCAGTTATAGGTTATAGCAGGAGCCAGGAGTACATAATATATTATATAGTGAGTGACCACCAGACACACAGTGCAGTTTATTTAATATATCCGTTCTCTGCCTGAAAAAAGCGATACACACAGTGACTCAGTCAGTCACATACCATATCTGTGTGCACTGCTCAGGCTCAGGCCAGTGTGCTGCATCATCTATTATCTATATATAATATTATATATATCTGTCTGACTGCTCAGCTCACACAGCTTATAATTGTGGGGGAGACTGGGGAGCACTACTGCAGTGCCAGTTATAGGTTATAGCAGGAGCCAGGAGTACATATTATATTAAAATTAAACAGTGCACACTTTTGCTGCAGGAGTGCCACTGCCAGTGTGACTGACCAGTGACCTGACCACACTGACCACCAGTATAGTTAGTAGTATACTTATATTGTGATTGCCTGAAAAAGTTAAACACTCGTCGTGTGACTTCACTTGTGTGTTTTTTTTTTTTTATTCTATAAAAATAAAACTCATTCTGCTGACAGACAGTGTCCAGCAGGTCCGTCATTATATAATATATAATATATACCTGTCCGGCTGCAGTAGTGATATATATATATTTTTTATATCATTTATCATCCAGTCGCAGCAGACACAGTACGGTAGTTCACGGCTGTGGCTACCTCTGTGTCTCTGCACTCGGCAGGCAGTCCGTCCATAATTGTAATACCACCTAACCGTGGATTTTTTTCATTCTTCTTTATACATACATAGTTACATAGACATCTTCTCTTTATCAACCAGTCTATATTAGCTGCAGACACAGTACAGTACGGTAGTTCACGGCTGTGGCTACCTCTGTGTCTGCACTCGGCAGGCAGTCCGTCCATAATTGTATACCACCTAACCGTGGTTTTTTTTCATTCTTCTTTATACATACATAGTTACATAGACATCTTCTCTTTATCAACCAGTCTATATTAGCTGCAGACACAGTACAGTACGGTAGTTCACGGCTGTGGCTACCTCTGTGTCTGCACTCGGCAGGCAGTCCGTCCATAATTGTATACCACCTAACCGTGGATTTTTTTCAGTCTTCTTTATACATACATAGTTACATAGACATCTTCTCTTTATCAACCAGTCTATATTAGCTGCAGACACAGTACAGTACGGTAGTTCACGGCTGTGGCTACCTCTGTGTCTGCAGTCGGCAGGCAGTCCATAATTGTATACTAGTATCCATCTCCATTGTTTACCTGAGGTGCCTTTTAGTTGTGCCTATTAAAATATGGAGAACAAAAATGTTGAGGTTCCAAAATTAGGGAAAGATCAAGATCCACTTCCACCTCGTGCTGAAGCTGCTGCCACTAGTCATGGCCGAGACGATGAAATGCCAGCAACGTCGTCTGCCAAGGCCGATGCCCAATGTCATAGTACAGAGCATGTCAAATCCAAAACACCAAATATCAGAAAAAAAAGGACTCCAAAACCTAAAATAAAATTGTCGGAGGAGAAGCGTAAACTTGCCAATATGCCATTTACCACACGGAGTGGCAAGGAACGGCTGAGGCCCTGGCCTATGTTCATGGCTAGTGGTTCAGCTTCACATGAGGATGGAAGCACTCAGCCTCTCGCTAGAAAAATGAAAAGACTCAAGCTGGCAAAAGCAGCACAGCAAAGAACTGTGCATTCTTCGAAATCCCAAATCCACAAGGAGAGTCCAATTGTGTCGGTTGCGATGCCTGACCTTCCCAACACTGGACGTGAAGAGCATGCGCCTTCCACCATTTGCACGCCCCCTGCAAGTGCTGGAAGGAGCACCCGCAGTCCAGTTCCTGATAGTCAGATTGAAGATGTCAGTGTTGAAGTACACCAGGATGAGGAGGATATGGGTGTTGCTGGCGCTGGGGAGGAAATTGACCAGGAGGATTCTGATGGTGAGGTGGTTTGTTTAAGTCAGGCACCCGGGGAGACACCTGTTGTCCGTGGGAGGAATATGGCCGTTGACATGCCAGGTGAAAATACCAAAAAAATCAGCTCTTCGGTGTGGAGGTATTTCACCAGAAATGCGGACAACAGGTGTCAAGCCGTGTGTTCCCTTTGTCAAGCTGTAATAAGTAGGGGTAAGGACGTTAACCACCTCGGAACATCCTCCCTTATACGTCACCTGCAGCGCATTCATAATAAGTCAGTGACAAGTTCAAAAACTTTGGGTGACAGCGGAAGCAGTCCACTGACCAGTAAATCCCTTCCTCTTGTAACCAAGCTCACGCAAACCACCCCACCAACTCCCTCAGTGTCAATTTCCTCCTTCCCCAGGAATGCCAATAGTCCTGCAGGCCATGTCACTGGCAATTCTGACGAGTCCTCTCCTGCCTGGGATTCCTCCGATGCATCCTTGCGTGTAACGCCTACTGCTGCTGGCGCTGCTGTTGTTGCCGCTGGGAGTCGATGGTCATCCCAGGGGGAAGTCGTAAGCCCACTTGTACTACTTCCAGTAAGCAATTGACTGTTCAACAGTCCTTTGCGAGGAAGATGAAATATCACAGCAGTCATCCTACTGCAAAGCGGATAACTGAGGCCTTGACAACTATGTTGGTGTTAGACGTGCGTCCGGTATCCGCCGTTAGTTCACAGGGAACTAGACAATTTATTGAGGCAGTGTGCCCCCGTTACCAAATACCATCTAGGTTCCACTTCTCTAGGCAGGCGATACCGAGAATGTACACGGACGTCAGAAAAAGACTCACCAGTGTCCTAAAAAATGCAGTTGTACCCAATGTCCACTTAACCACGGACATGTGGACAAGTGGAGCAGGGCAGGGTCAGGACTATATGACTGTGACAGCCCACTGGGTAGATGTATGGACTCCCGCCGCAAGAACAGCAGCGGCGGCACCAGTAGCAGCATCTCGCAAACGCCAACTCTTTCCTAGGCAGGCTACGCTTTGTATCACCGCTTTCCAGAATACGCACACAGCTGAAAACCTCTTACGGCAACTGAGGAAGATCATCGCGGAATGGCTTACCCCAATTGGACTCTCCTGTGGATTTGTGGCATCGGACAACGCCAGCAATATTGTGTGTGCATTAAATATGGGCAAATTCCAGCACGTCCCATGTTTTGCACATACCTTGAATTTGGTGGTGCAGAATTTTTTAAAAAACGACAGGGGCGTGCAAGAGATGCTGTCGGTGGCCAGAAAAATTGCGGGACACTTTCGGCGTACAGGCACCACGTACAGAAGACTGGAGCACCACCAAAAACTACTGAACCTGCCCTGCCATCATCTGAAGCAAGAAGTGGTAACGAGGTGGAATTCAACCCTCTATATGCTTCAGAGGTTGGAGGAGCAGCAAAAGGCCATTCAAGCCTATACAATTGAGCACGATATAGGAGGTGGAATGCACCTGTCTCAAGTGCAGTGGAGAATGATTTCAACGTTGTGCAAGGTTCTGATGCCCTTTGAACTTGCCACACGTGAAGTCAGTTCAGACACTGCCAGCCTGAGTCAGGTCATTCCCCTCATCAGGCTTTTGCAGAAGAAGCTGGAGGCATTGAAGAAGGAGCTAAAAGGGAGCGATTCCGCTAGGCATGTGGGACTTGTGGATGCAGCCCTTAATTCGCTTAACAAGGATTCACGGGTGGTCAATCTGTTGAAATCAGAGCACTACATTTTGGCCACCGTGCTCGATCCTAGATTTAAAGCCTACCTTGGATCTCTCTTTCCGGCAGACACAAGTCTGCTGGGGTGCAAAGACCTGCTGGTGACAAAATTGTCAAGTCAAGCGGAACGCGACCTGTCAACATCTCCTCCTTCACATTCTCCCGCAACTGGGGGTGCGAGGAAAAGGCTCAGAATTCCGAGCCCACCCGCTGGCGGTGATGCAGGGCAGTCTGGAGCGACTGCTGATGCTGACATCTGGTCCGGACTGAAGGACCTGACAACGATTACGGACATGTCGACTACTGTCACTGCATATGATTCTCTCAACATTGATAGAATGGTGGAGGATTATATGAGTGACCGCATCCAAGTAGGCACGTCACACAGTCCGTACTTATACTGGCAGGAAAAAGAGGCAATTTGGAGGCCCTTGCACAAACTGGCTTTATTCTACCTAAGTTGCCCTCCCACAAGTGTGTACTCCGAAAGAGTGTTTAGTGCCGCCGCTCACCTTGTCAGCAATCGGCGTACGAGGTTACATCCAGAAAATGTGGAGAAGATGATGTTCATTAAAATGAATTATAATCAATTCCTCCGCGGAGACATTGACCAGCAGCAATTGCCTCCACAAAGTACACAGGGAGCTGAGATGGTGGATTCCAGTGGGGACGAATTGATAATCTGTGAGGAGGGGGATGTACACGGTGATATATCGGAGGGTGAAGATGAGGTGGACATCTTGCCTCTGTAGAGCCAGTTTGTGCAAGGAGAGATTAATTGCTTCTTTTTTGGGGGGGGTCCAAACCAACCCGTCATATCAGTCACAGTCGTGTGGCAGACCCTGTCACTGAAATGATGGGTTGGTTAAAGTGTGCATGTCCTGTTTTGTTTATACAACATAAGGGTGGGTGGGAGGGCCCAAGGACAATTCCATCTTGCACCTCTTTTTTCTTTTCTTTTTCTTTGCATCATGTGCTGATTGGGGAGGGTTTTTTGGAAGGGACATCCTGCGTGACACTGCAGTGCCACTCCTAGATGGGCCCGGTGTTTGTGTCGGCCACTAGGGTCGCTAATCTTACTCACACAGTCAGCTACCTCATTGCGCCTCTTTTTTTCTTTGCGTCATGTGCTGTTTGGGGAGGGTTTTTTGGAAGGGACATCCTGCGTGACACTGCAGTGCCACTCCTAGATGGGCCCGGTGTTTGTGTCGGCCACTAGGGTCGCTAATCTTACTCACACAGCTACCTCATTGCGCCTCTTTTTTTCTTTGCGTCATGTGCTGTTTGGGGAGGGTTTTTTGGAAGGGACATCCTGCGTGACACTGCAGTGCCACTCCTAGATGGGCCCGGTGTTTGTGTCGGCCACTAGGGTCGCTTATCTTACTCACACAGCGACCTCGGTGCAAATTTTAGGACTAAAAATAATATTGTGAGGTGTGAGGTATTCAGAATAGACTGAAAATGAGTGTAAATTATGGTTTTTGAGGTTAATAATACTTTGGGATCAAAATGACCCCCAAATTCTATGATTTAAGCTGTTTTTTAGTGTTTTTTGAAAAAAACACCCGAATCCAAAACACACCCGAATCCGACAAAAAAAATTCGGTGAGGTTTTGCCAAAACGCGTTCGAACCCAAAACACGGCCGCGGAACCGAACCCAAAACCAAAACACAAAACCCGAAAAATTTCAGGCGCTCATCTCTACTTTATTCTGCTGTAGCCAATGACAGGTCGATTTGGCCTTGTGTTTTGGATCATTGTCATGTTGAAATGT
This sequence comes from Pseudophryne corroboree, assembly GCF_028390025.1. NCBI lineage: Eukaryota > Metazoa > Chordata > Amphibia > Anura > Myobatrachidae > Pseudophryne > Pseudophryne corroboree. Next base: position 419,763,476 of record NC_086447.1, on the reverse strand, counting down.
CCAAGTACGTCCCATGCGCAGCTTCCAGGCTGATGAGTGCAAATTTTCCTCCAGCATTTTCTGATAACATGCTGCATTCATCTTGCCATCAATTTTGACCAAGTTTCCAGTGCCTTTGTAGCTAACACATGCCCAAAACATCAGCGATCCACCTCCGTGTTTTACAGTAGGAATGGTGTACCTTTCATCATAGGCCTTGTTGACTCCTCTCCAAATGTAACGTTTATGGTTGTGGCCAAAAAGTTAAATTCTGGTCTCATCACTCCAAATGACTTTGTTCCAGAAGTTTTGAGGCTTGTCTCTGTGCTGTTTGGAGTGTTGTAAGCGGGATGCTTTGTGGCATTTGCGTAGTAATGGCTTTCTTCTGGCGACTCGACCATGCAGCCCATTTTTCTTCAAATGCCTCCTTATTGTGCATCTTGAAACAACCACACCACTTTTTTTCAGAGAGTCCTGTATTTCATCTGAAGTTATTTGTGGATTTTTCTTTGCATCCCGAACAATTTTCCTGGCAGTTGTGACTGAAATTTTTGTTGGTCTACCTGACCGTGATTTGATTTCCACAGAATCCCTTATTTTCCACTTCTTAATTAGAGTTTGAACACTGCTGATTGGCATTCTCAATTGCTTGGATATCTTTTTATATCCGTTTCCTGTTTTATACAGTTCAATTACCTTTTCCCGCAGATCCTTTGACAATTCTTTTGCTTTCCCCATGACTCAGAATCCAGACACGTCAGTGCAGCACTGGATGAAAGATGCAAGGGTCTTTCAGGAGTCCAGAAACTAACTGACCTTTTATACACACACACACACACACACACACACACACACACACACACACACACACACACACACACACACACACACACACACACACATTACAAGCAAACATATCACAGGTGAGGATGGTTACCTTTAGTAGCCATTCAAACCCGTTTGTGTCAACTTGTGTGCATGGTATCAGGCCAAAATCTCCAGGGTATGTAAACTTTTGATCAGGGTCATTTGGGTAGTTTCTGTTGTATTTATGATTTAAAAAGAGTAAACCCAGTTGTTTGACAATAAATGGCCTCACCCAACCACTAACCTTGAATGAAAGAAAAGTTTGTAAATTATCATTCATATTCTCTGACAAATGGCCAGAAAATCACAAATTCTACTAGGGTATGTTAACTTATGAGCACAACTGTATGAGTTAAATGTAATAAATTAAATCCTGTGGATATGTGTGTGCTTACTAATACTGTGCACTAATTATTTATCTAAAGTGATGTGTCTGCATTTACAATTATATAATAAAAATGACAAAATCACAGTCTAAGATTATTTTCATTTAACAAGGAAACCACATCATTCTGTCATCCAATCCTCCTGGTGTTAATCTGTTCAGTTCATGTGATACCCCACTTAATGTGAGGATATGAATGATATGGAGTGGGTGCAAGTTGGAGTCACCTCTCTGATAGATTGACCATCTGACTTTTTTGTTTGGTGGCAATTACCAACTCAGACCACACCCTGGCAAGAGGACAGGGTTCTACCACCAGATGCAGGAAATGTGCAACCAGGCTAGCATACACAAGAATGGAATCTCTCATTTACCTGACCCGAGCTGAGAAAAGGAATGGGGCAGCAAGATGATTGTCATAAATGAAAGGAGATTTACATGTACATTTAGGTCACACTAAACTTAATACAGTCTCACAATTATTGATAGCTTTATTACTAATGAAAAATAAGATGAAATAATTATGATTCAGACTTGTACGTTAACTCATGAAGACTCTCTAAATGACTTGAATACTGGTAATCTGGGTCACATCTGAGTCATCATATGCCAGTTGGGGTATACACAACTAGACGCCAGATAGCAATGTTGCAGCGCTGATAAATATAAATTATCATCACAAAGTAATAGTTCACAATGGCAGTGTATTTTCTGTAATGGACAGGAGTTTGAGTGATACCTCGCAACTGCAGTCTATCACAATTATACGGTGCATCCTGAAAGTATTCACAGCGCTTCACTTTTTCCACATTTTGTTATGTTACAGCCTTATTCCAGACTGGAATAAATTCATTTTTTCCATCAAAATTCTACACACAAGGGGGGTACTTCTGAGTTGATCGCTGCTTCAAGTTTGTTAGCAATTGGGCAAAACCATGGCCCTCATTCCGAGTTGTTCGCTCGCTAGCTGCTTTTAGCAGCATTGCACACGCTAAGCTGCCGCCCTCTGGGAGTGTATCTTAGCTTAGCAGAATTGCGAACGAAAGATTCGCAAAATTGCGAATAGAAATTTCTTAGCAGTTTCTGAGTAGCTCGACACTTACTCTGCCACTGCGATCAGTTCAATCAGTTTCGTTCCTGGTTTGACGTCACAAACACACCCAGCGTTCGCCCAGGCACTCCCCCGTTTCTCCAGCCACTCCCGCGTTTTTCCCAGAAACGGCAGCGTTTTTTCACACACACCCATAAAACGGCCAGTTTCCGCCCAGAAACACCCACTTCCTGTCAATCACACTCCGATCACCAGAACGAAGAAAAATCCTCGTAATGCCCTGAGTAAAATACCTAACTGTTGAGTAAAATAACTAAGCGCATGCGCTCTGCGAACATTGCGCATGCACAGTAAGCGACTAATCGCAATATAGAGAAAATCGGCAACGAGCGAACAACTCGGAATGAGGGCCAATGTGCACTGCAGGGGAGGCAGATATAACATGTGCAGAGAGAGATAGATTTGGGTGTGGTGTGTTCAATCTAAATTGCAGTGTAAAAATAAAGCAGACAGTATTTACCCTGCATAGAAACAAAATAACCCACCCAAATCTAACTCTCTCTGCACATGTTATATCTGCCCCCCCTGCAGTGCACATGGTTTTGCCCAACTGCTAAAAAAAAATCTGCTGCGATCAACTTGGAATTACCCCCATTACCCCATAATGACAACGTGAAAAAAGTTTTTTGTTTGAGAATTTTGCAAATTTATTAAAAATAAAAAACTAAGGAATCACATGTACATAAATATTCACAGCCTTTGTCATGAAGCTCAAAATTGAGCTCAGATACATCCTGTTTCCACTGATCATCCTTGAGATGTTCCTACAGCTTAATTGGAGTCCACCTGTGGTAAATTCAGTTGATTGGACATGATTTGGCAAGGCACACACCTGTCTATATAAGGTCCCAAACTTGACAGCGCATGTCTAACCACAAACCAAGCATGAAGTCAAAGGAATTGTCTGTAGACCTCTGAGAAAGGATTGTCTCGAGGCACAAATCTGGGGAAGGGTACAGAAAAATATCTGCTGCTTTGAAGGTCCCAATGAGCACAGTGGCCTCCATCATCCGTAAATGGAAGTAGTTCAGAACCACCAGGACTTTTCCTAGAGCTGGCCGGCCGTCTAAACTGAGCAATCGGGGAGAAGGGCCCTAGTCAGGAAGGTGACCAAGAACCCAATGGTCACTCTGTCAGAGAGGAGAACCTTCAAGAAGGACAACCACCTCTGCAGCAATCCACCAATCAGGCCTGTATGGTGAAGTGGCCAGACAGAAGCCACGCCTTAGTAAAAAGCACATGGCAGCCCGCCTGGAGTTTGACAAAATGCATCTGAAGGACTCTCAGACCACGAGAAACAAAATTCTCTGGTCTGATGAGACAAAGATTGAACTCTTTGGCATGAATGCGAGGCATCATGTTTGGAGGAAACCAGGCACCGCTCATCACCAGGCCAATACCATCCCTACAGTGAAGCATGGTGGTGGCAGCATCATGCTGTGGGGATGTTTTTCAGCGGCGGGAACTAGGAGACTAGTCAGGATAGATGGAAAGATGAATGCAGCAATGTACAGAGACATCCTGGATGAAAACCTGCTCCAGAGCGCTCTTGACCTCAGACTGGGGTGATGGTTCATCTTTCAGCAGGACAACGACCCTAAGCACACAGCCAAGATAGCAAAGGAGTGGCTTTATGACAACTCTGTGAATGTCCTTGAGTGGCCCAGCCAGGGCCCAGACTTGAATCCGGTTGAACATCTCAGGAGAGATCTGAAAATGGATGTGCACTGACACTTACTATCCAACCTGATGGAGCTTGAGAGATGCTGCAAAGAGGAATGGGCAAAATTGCCCAAAGATAGGTGTGCCAAGCTTGTGGCAACATATTCAAAAAGACTTGAGGCTGCAACTGCTGCCAAAGGTGCGTCAACAAAGTATTGAGCAAAGGCTGTGAATACTTATGTACATTTTTTAGTTTTAGTATTTATAATAAATTTGCAAAAATCTCAAAAGCACTTTTTTCACATTGTCATTATGGGGTATTGTGTGTAGAATTTTGAGATAAAAAATTAATTTATTTCAGTATGGAATAAGGCTGTAACATAACAAAATGTGGAAAAAGTGAAGCATTGTGAATACTTTCCAGATGCACTGTGTATCTTGAAGAATTCACATTTTGACAGAGCTACAGTAAGTCCTTATCTCCTCCTCTCTTTCCTAATGTTACCTACTCAATCCATATAAACCTAAGAACACTGTAAACTTTATGTTGGGGTTAACTGTTGGTAGTTAATCCATGATTACATTTTTGCATTCTAATTTTTAACATTCACTTAGTTTTACCGACATACGGTAACAATAGCTGTCGGATTTGATCCGACTGTGAGAAACTAGGGCTTTTCTGACAAAGTTTGTTGGTTTCCAACTGTTGGATTGAATCCGACTATTCAAAACCCCGGTTTCCGACAGCAAACTTGTCGGAACGGATCCTTTCCGACTGTCGTATTGCTGTTATGAGTAGTAAATAGCAATTCGACAGCTTTCCGACAGAGCTCTATTCATTAGGAGTCTGTCGGAAACCTTTCAGTGTTTTTTTATGTGGATTCCGACAGTCTGTTTCCGACTATTATTTAAGTGGAAACTGCACGGATTTTATTTTTTTGTAATATGTGGGTTTTTTCAAACTTTTTATGCATATTTATGTATATTTAAAGGATTTATATATTTTTGATTTTAAAAAACCTCCTACTCAATATATATTTTATTTTTTCCTGATTTCTTTTGACTTGCATTCCTGAGGTAAAACAAATACCCATGATTCCACACTTTTACCCAGCATGCAATTCACCCAGAAATCACTCCTAGGTTTGTGACTTCAGGGAGAGGATCAGCTTTTACAGTCTGCTGGCTTTGGAATCGTTTTTTGTAGAGCAATCTACGTTTTTGAGACAAAAATTATTGTTTAAACACTGACTACAATAATGGAGCCTTTTACAGACACCATTGTGATGTTCATGATCCAGGCAAGTTTGGAGGAGGAAAGGGATCTTCAGGATGGTGATCAGCAAATTGCTCCATTGGGTGAGTTGGTGCGTGTGTCATTTCCACGTCCACACCAGTATCGTACTAGGCATGTACTTGAGGATCTGTCCGAGGCTGAGGTGATACGAAGTTATCACTTATCAGCTCGGGAAATATACTCGCTGTACGATCTGATGGAGCGTGACCCGGAACCCCGCGAACGGAAGAATCATGCAATTAGTGGTATGCAGAAACTGCTGGCTGCGTTGCATTTTTTTGGCGTCAGGCACATACTAGAGATGAGCGCCGGAAATTTTTCGGGTTTTGTGTTTTGGTTTTGGGTTCGGTTCCGCGGCCGTGTTTTGGGTTCGAC